>NC_056734.1:387526572-387686572 GCF_019279795.1 Protopterus annectens | reverse complement strand
ATTTTTTTCCCTAATTTTATCAAGTTTTATTTAAAACTGGAAGGTTATCTCTATTCCTTTACAGAGACAATGTGGGTCTTTAGGTAAGGCACAGTCTAAAGGTTGTTAAATGAGGGACTGCCTAGAACTGAGAATGATTTTAGCAATGCAAATACTTTTATACCCTTCTGGGGAGTCTCCATATGTAATGAAATTCTTTCCAGTGTGGCTTTCCACAACTGATGTATACATTATGCTTTTTTTCCCCAATTATCAATTGCTTTATTAGCTATACTGAAGACTTTTTTAAACCTCATAACTTTCTTGCATGACTTAATGTACATAACTGATGACTGATGATTTTGTAATAAAATGATCTGGGGGTCTGGACAATTTGGTTAAAACTTTCCCTAGAATAGTCATTTTCAGCATTCAGCATTCATTTGTTTGATTTATATCAGTATGAAGGCCTTTGAGAATACTCATAAATGTTCTAAAATACCAGACTAAGTATACAGTGCATTATAACATTGCCTTTTCCAGAAATATACTTACATTCTAAGTAACACTATAAATAAGTACAGATATGATTCACTGAAATGTATACTACTTCCTAAAATCAAGAAAAAAGAATTAGTATACAGTTACACCAAAAAATGCCTGGAGAGCATAAAACCTTATAATGCAGAGCCAATATACAAAATTGGAGTCACAAAAGGATTTATAATGACAAAATAAACATTGCAAGTATTTATTTTCCAACGGGTTCTGTACCAGAAATGAGACATATCCTGACAGACCTGAACTGCTTTTCTAAAGGCATTCTGCTAATTAAAGACAGGAACATTTTCTTCCTCATACAATTTGTCGATAAAATGCATCGTAGAGGCACTACTGAGGTAAACACTATGCTGCATTTCACATTTCTCGTATGCAGTAAGACTAGGTAATTGCTTCTCCTTTTCTGTACACTCACAGTTCATGGACTTACCCTGTCACTCATGAAGTACATTCTCAATGGGACTAACAAAATCCATTTCCTTGGAAAATATATTTTGAACCATAATTATAATATCTCTGAATCTTTATAACTGATTAAACTTACAAATCTCTGTAACTGTATACAAAGCAACATCACACGAGGCCTGGGCATTCACCACATTTTACCTCAAGAAGGAATTATAACTTGACAATGTTAGGTAATATTTCAACTTTTAATGCACATAAACTTTTATGGGACATCCTTAAACAGTTTTAGGAGGTTGGCTTATAAAATATACAATCAGAGAATGAAAACTGACATCAAATACTGGCAAAAGTGGCTAAATTACACAAAAAAATACATCCTTCTGCATTTAGCCTGATGTCATATAAAACAAATACTATTTAGTCAATCTCAGTACACAACTTTTTCAAATTTCCTTAGGCCTCTCCTGGAAGAGGTCCGATCCTCTCCAGAAAAGATGGCTTCATTGTTTAAAAACTGCTGTCCTACAAAAATTTAAATTCTTGATAGGTCTCTGTACATTCCTCACTTCTGTCAATTCAGGCTGCCAAGAATTATACAGCTAAACTGACAACAACAATTTCTCTATACTTGTAACTTGACCACTTTTCTACTTTTCTCAGTAAACCTGCCAACAACAAAAGTATTCATGGAGAAGGTTGCAAGCTAATAAAATGCTGACTAGTAAATAAATCAGTCAGAAGATCAGCTGGATGACTACACACAATGAAATTTCAACCTAGGAAGTAAGCAAAGGTGGAGGTTTTGAGGAAAGAGGAAAACAGTATAGTGGGCCACGTGTTAATAGGCTACATTTTGAGGAAAAATGTCAAGGAAGGAGACATACCATATGGCAGGAATAGTAGAAAAAGGAGAATGGAAGAAGACAATAAATAGTCATTCACCATCACAATAAGAAACTCTACAATGAAGAAATACACAGAGGTCTTAGAAAGGCATGCACTTAACACAGGGCTTTGGGTTGTAAGCATGTCAGTTATGTTTATTCAGGGAAAAGAGACTTACAGGGCAGAGGCAGACTGTATTAGAATGGAAATGAGCAGGTGTGTACCTTTTATGTGTGACTAATCAGGAATTTGGTAGATAAAACTAATTTCATAGAGACAGTATTGACAGAAAAATGTAGCATTTAAAATAAATCCAGTATCTGTCTGGCTTGGATGACATGATTGACAGACCTCGATGCTTTGCCAGAGATGGCCTGCATCTGTCATACCTGGGCTTCCAGATACTGGCCAAGGCTCTTGCCACCCCTATAGTGCCTTTTTTAGGCAGTGTTCCAAAGACCAAATTACCACTGTAACAGCTACAAGCAAATGCAATCTGAGGGTCATGCTGCTCAACGCTAGAACTCTAAATCTCAAAATGCACTCGCACGAAGTACTCCTTAAAATGTAGAACATCGATATCTGTGCTGTAATAGAGACCTGGTTCAAGGCAGCAGAAAGCACCCCTACACTGCCAGGCTATAACTCTTTCCACATATTTCTGCCCCAGAACTTGGACCGAAGCTCCAAAAGCAGTGGTGTTTCCATATTCATAAAGGATGCGCACACCTCCAGACTGGTAACCCAACATTACGCATCATAGATACTTCAGGTGTGGCTAACATTGGGTAAGACAACAATCCAGGTTGCAGCCTGCTATAGGTCCCCAACCATGTCCTAAGACTCACACTCCACATTCCTAAGCACCCTGGAAAATATTAGGGTCCAACCTAACACTCTCATACTACGCGACTTCAACTACCCCTGCATTAACTGGGAAAATTATTCATGTACCAATACACTTGCCCAACGTTTCCTGGAGTTCATTAATTTTAATGCCCTGGGCCAGCTCGTTCTTACCCCCACTAGAGGTAGCAACATCCTTGAACTGGTCATTACTAACATGGGTGACTGTTGCTCTACACCAATAGTTAGCTCCTCCTTGGTTAGATCTGACCACAAACTAATCACCTTGGAAATCCACATCCCTCCCAAAAAACTCCAGCTACTCTCTGTCTCATATTGCTTACTTAGGGGTGATGTCTACTTGACTTACAAAGTCATGTCTGACCCAGCTCTGTTAGAAATGCTACATCTAAAGAAATCCCAATCCCTCCACACCACACACTCCAGAGACCTCAACCTCATTACCACAATCAACAAAACATGCTGGAGGGACAGATTTATAACCCAGAGAGACTGCCCATGCTATGGAGTAGACTTCCCATACATGTCAAGCAGAGCACCTTGCTGACTCTCTTCAAGAGAAATCTTGATGAGTGGGTGCTAAATAGAAAATTCGCCCCGGGGATAACTCCAGTGGCTCTACTCGACAGAGGCACTGGGAACTAAGGTCAGGTGGCATGATGCCAGGGTAATCCTATGGGCTAGGTTTGTAAAGGTAACAATCAAAAGGCAAAAAAAGTGAACCAAAGATGAAGGGGAGCTGGCAAACAAAGAGTCCAAGTACCAACAAACGCAAGTTCCACAGCGTTGTATAAACCCTTTTTAATAAAACAAAACATTCAGACAGACATGTCATTCTTCAGTGTTAATAAAATTCATATCAAAACATCACATCTTTTATAATTAAAACTCAAAAGCACATGACACAGCCTACCTATCCAAATCTAACAATCAATTAAACAATTAATGGTTAAAAAGCCTTATAGAAAACTCTATAAGGAAGTTCTTAATGTAATATTCTATTAAACAGGACTCTTAACACAATATAGTTAATTTCAAAATAGCATAGACATAGTTCATTCAAATACTAAATGAGCTATTATTTCTTTTAAACAGAAGATTATTTGCATAAACATATATACATATCAGGGAGAGGCTCTGTTTCACGTGAATTGAAAGCTTGTTCCAGAGAAGTGGCAGTCTCTGAGAGATGTATCTATCCTCCAGCATGACCTGTTCATGTTAGAGGCTAGGTTAAGATCCCTGGAGTCAGTAACCCTCCTGCAGTTTGATTTATGAATGTGTAGCATTTCCATCAGGGCCAGGTCAGAGACTGCCCTGTAAGCCAGGCATAGGTCACTCCTTACCAACCTGTATGAGACAGAATACAGTGATAGGGCTTTCAGTCTTTCTGTGCAAGACTTGTTTTGTGTACCCTGTAATTTCTTGATAAAAAAACTCTGTGGTCTTTCCAGCTGTTGCAGATGTCTGATGAGGTGCATGCAAAATGGAGCATTGTACGCAATTATTGGTCTGATGAGCTCCAGGTATAATGGAATTATAACATCCTTAGCTCTAGATGCAATGCCTTTATGTATAAGATATGCCACAGAGAAAGATTTCCTTACTACTGTGGATACATAGTGGTCAAAGTTCAGATTGCTATAAACCTGAGTACACAGATCACATAGCACTGTGTCTACACTTAGGAGCATGCTGTCTATAAGGTAATTAGTAGGGATGTCAGCTTTCCCAAAGGGAATAATAATGCATTTTTTTGCATTTAGCTTTAATCCATGGCTTTGGCACCAATCATAGCTTTAATCCATGGCTTTGGTACCAGTCATTTTTCTACGTTAACCCTATCTGCAGTATATTAACATCACTGGGAGACTCAATGAGTGCTCCCAATTTGCAGTCATCAGTGAACTTGGTCAGCTACAGGTTACTCAAGTTTGCCTGGACTTCTGAGAAATAGGGGCCCAGCACAGAACCTTGTGGTACTCCATTGGTGACTGGTGTTTTGCTAGAGGCGAAGTAACCCACTTTGACAGTATGTGTCCTGTAGGTGAGCTAGTTGGCTACTCATCTGGTAATGTAGGTGTTAATTCCTAATTGGGCGAATTTCTCTATAATACCTGAGTGGGGGACTGTGTCAAATGCTCTGGCAAAGTCAAGATAGGTAGTCTGCACTGTCTTTCTGTCATCCAGGGCCTTGGTGACTTTCTCGAAGAAGTCAACCATGTTTAACAAGCATGCTGTACCTTTAACAAATGCGAACTTTAGTGACAGGTAAGACAGTTTTCTACCATCTGTATTGCTTTCTTGGTGAGTGCCAAGGCTCATCCAGTTAAAACTGAGCCCAGGCTCTTCTACTCATACTTGTTATCCTGCTCTTTCCTTCACTCAACCCTCGATGATGACAAACGCGGAAGTTATACTCATTGGCTTCTGTACCTCTTCCGACTATTGGTAATACAAAGGGAAATTCTTTAATTATTCTTCATCTACTTTTATGTTGCCTGTTGTGTCATCTCACCCACAATAGTCAGTTCTGGTTATCTACATTCCCTTTCTCTTTCAAACTAAAGCATTAGTAAAACATTGCCTTTAAGGTGTACAAAAGCATTGCAGTACATGTCTAACTTGACTCAAAATGGCAGACATACAGACCCTTTTGTCCATGCATTGCAGTACATGTCTAACTTAACTCAAAATGGCAGACATACAGACCCTTTGGTCCATGCTGTACTTATTTGATTTGTAGTCCTGTTTATATCTTATGGATACTGTTTCACTACTGACCTCCCTTAAAAATTACAACTGCTTTGGTTAAAAATATACTTTTAAAATGACAGCATGGGAATGAATATATGCAGCTCACACATTTAGTATGACAATCACACCTAAGAGACAGGTACTGTGTGTGTGTGTGTGTGTGTGTGTGTGTGTGTGTGTGTGTGTGTGTGTGTGTGTGTGTGTGTGTGTGTGTGTGTGTGTGTGTGTGTGTGTGTGTGTGTGTGTGTGTGTGTGTGTGTGTGTGTGTGTGTGTGTGTGTGTGTGTGTGTGTGTGTGTGTGTGTGTCTGTGCATGGTCTTTCAGCATATTACATTGGAGTCAGTGCTCATTTAGCAGAGAAGATAAGAGCTTAAGTCATTTACTCTTGATTTTACTGGGAACATATATCACAATAAAAAGAGATAGGTAGGGATTAGTAAATTCAGAGTAAGAAAATGAGCTATAATATAGAATCTGGTAGTCTGTCTTAACATGCAGTGTGGTATTAATATCTGGGGCTTTACATTTTTGTAGTGGTGACCCGCTAAGAGCAGCACTATGTGGCTATGCAAATCCTGCATTTTCAATATGCCATGTAGACATACATGCAGAGTTGTTTTAAACATATCCCATCTCAAACGAGTAACATGCTTAATGCATAAGTGATAGGGGACAGCTAGTATGCTGTTAAGGGGCTTTGCATGTATGCGTATGGGTAGGATACATAGAGGTGAATGTATAATGAGCTCAGTTGCATACTAAACATGTAAATAGCAGTTTTCCAGTAGAATACGGAGATGTGAGGGAAGATCAGTTGAGGTTGTGCATACCTGGACATGTTACTGAAGGAGTTGCTTAGGTAAATGTTTTCTTTTGGTGCTTGTCCATACTAGGGCATTTTACTGAAGGGATAGCTTGGGTGAATGTTTCATTTTGGTGCTTGTGTGTACCAGGACATATTCCTAAAGGAGTCACTTGGAGAAATGCTTAATTTTGATACCCGTGCATACTTGGTCACCGCTGAAGGGATTGATGGGGGAAATGTTGGACATGTTACTGAAGAGGTCACTTGGGTGAATGTTTCATTTTGGTGCTTACGCATACCTGGACATACTCTTAAAGGGGTCACTTAGGGAAATGTTCCTTTTGGTATTTGTGCATACCTGGACATGTTACTGAAGGGGTCACTTGGGTGAATGTTTCATTTTGGTGCTTACGCATACCTGGACATACTCTTAAAGGGGTCACTTAGGGAAATGTTCCTTTTGGTATTTGTGCATACCTGGACATGTTACTGAAGGGGTCACTTGGGTGAATGTTTCATTTTGGTGCTTGCACATACCTGGACATGTTACTGAAGGGGGTCACTTGGGTTAATGTTTCATTTTGGTGCTTACGCATACCTGGACATGTTCCTAAAGGGGTCACTTGGGGAAATGTTTCCTTTTGGTGCATGTGCATAACTGGACATGTTACTGAAAGGGTTGCTTGAGTTAATGTTTCCTTTTGGTGCTTGTGCATAACTGGACATGTTACTGAAAGGGTTGCTTGAGTTAATGTTTCCTTTTGGTGCTTGTGCATAACTGGACATGTTACTGAAAGGGTTGCTTGAGTTAATGTTTCCTTTTGGTGCATGTGCATAACTGGACATGTTACTGAAAGGGTTGCTTGAGTTAATGTTTCCTTTTGGTGCATGTGCATAACTGGACATGTTACTGAAAGGGTTGCTTGAGTTAATGTTTCCTTTTGGTGCTTGTGCATACTACGACATGTTACTAAAGGGGTCAATTAGATGAATGTTTAATTTTGGTGCTTGTGTATATTAGGACATGTTACTGAAGGGGTCACTTGGGTTAATGTTTCATTTTGGTGCATATGCATACCTGAACATACTCCCAAAGGGATGGCTTAGGAAAATATTTCATTTTGGTGCTTGTGCATGCCTGGGCATACTCCTAAAGGGGTTGCTTGGGGAAATGTTTCATTTTAGTTCTTGTCCATACCTGGAAATGTTACTGAAGGGCTCCCTTGGGTTAATGTTTAATTTTGGTGCTTGTGAATACCTAGACATTTTACTGAAGGGGTTGGTTGGAACAATGTTTCATTTTGGTGCTTGAGCGAACCTAGACATACTCCTGAAGGGGTCACCAGGGGAAATAATTAATTTGTGTGTCAGGAAAGTGCTTGCGCATAATTGGACAAACGACTGAAAGGATGGCTTGGGGCAAGTTTGTGGATTGTAATGCAAATATCAAAGGTAAAGCATCACTTTTAACAATGAATGTGTGTACCGCACTGAATATGAATTGCAAAACCGCCTCATTAGTATACTACGTTTTACAGCAGTTCTTATTTGCATCTCAGTATTTTTAAGGCCTTTCACATTAGCATAAATTACCGCTACAAATTTTGCCTTTCTTATGCTCATTCATAAGCATCAAGAATTCCTCCATCGCATTTGCACAAGTGACTATAAATACCAGCTGCAGTCTTTCTGAGATAAATATTTAAGTTAAAAGAAAATGTGATTATTGCAATTACATCCTGATCAAAGTGAATTGATGAATTTTGAAAATGGCAGGGATTGCCAAGTTATTATGTTATTACCTTAGAGGGTATGGATGTTGTGTGCTCTAGTATTCTATACAATGTCTGGTTTTACCCATCATAAAGAGAAAGAGAGGAACAAAATGTGTTGACATGTCAGTCTAAACTTTTGACAGATACCTGTAAAGGTTTGTTATACTCATTTAACATTTTCTGAATGTTAAGGCCTTTTTCACTACTAAGTTTATGGCTACTAGTGTTTAAACTAGAATGCTATTATATGATAGTAATTACCATTTTGTCATGAATTAATCACAGCTGCCAACACTACTCAAACCACAGTAAGCTTTTGAGTACTGTTACACTATTGTAGCCCTAGTATAAGAAATTTATAAAAATACTTTTTTGTTTTATTGATATTGACTTTGTGATTATTAACACAAAAATGCATATGTGCCTTGGGCCTCCATTACAGGAGGTTTAAGGTATCACACAGTGAATATCTTGGCTGAGTTTTTTTTATTTTTTACTGAATGGTCTGTGTCCTTCTTCGCTTTGGTTTGGTTGTCTACATATAAATTATAGATCATTAAATCTAAGCTAAGATATCACAGCTGTAGGAGAATAAACATTTGCTGATAGAGCAGTCTTTTTAAAAGGTTTGGTGAGTGTTTGCTTAATGCTGTTTTATGTGCACCTCACAGTCCTTATCCTCCTCTGCTTTCAAACCGCATGAGGCAGACTTTTAACACGCTTTTTCTTTATTTTCATTTTACCCTACAATCAGTTATATATTTACAGTTCTTGTCCTTGATTCTGACTCCAGTAAATAGGTGGAACCACAACCATAACCACAAAACTACAAATCTTTCATTCATTTTTCTAGGCAGGTCAAGTCTGTTAAGTTGTCTTACAGCTCGCAATGACATATAATTGGAGCTCTTGTAACATCATGACATTGCCAATGTCAGGCTGGTGAGGAGCAAAGTGAACTCCAGAAATCATAGTTTAAGGGGGGCACTTGGAATTTCATGACACCTTGATATTTTCAGTTATTATTTTTTTGTTATTTTCTAACAAAAAGGATACTTAAGAGGTATGCTGCAAACATCAGTCCAGTTGTACTGAATCCAGATCTGAATCCAAACTGCTCACCTTCCATCTTACTCACTGCTTTTCTGTGTATTCATTTATCAGTCACCATCTTCAAACGTTTCATGCAGTGTTATAGGAGTCTGATGCCTCTGTGCTGCCCAAAGTTGTGGATGTCCTCTTTGTTTTTGTAGACTGGCACTAGTATGCCTATTCTCCAGACATCTGAGGTAAGCTTTGCCCGCCATTTTGCTATGAGTATTCTGAGAAGTCATTCCTTCCTTATCTCACCCAACACCTTGATCATATCTGCTGTGACCTCATCTGAGACTGCTGGTTTCCCTCACTTCATTTTCCTTAGTGTTTTCTTACTTCTAGGGCGGGCTCCTCCTCTTTGTTCATTGTACACTGTTTCCTGGGCAGTACCACTTCTGTGGGGGGGGTTCTTCATTTAGAAACTCCTGAAAGCACTCCTTCTATCTGCTCTTGATGCCCTGTGGGCTTGTGAGCAATCTGTTTGTGGCATTCCTTATGAAGGGTGTCTGACTACCATCTTTATCTTTCTATCTTTGCCTTGCAAGCTGATAAAGTTTCTTTCTGCCATGTAGCAAGTTACTTTCCAGAAGCTGGTAGAGTGTTTCTGATACCTTGTTTTTTGTTATTGTCATGTCTCTGCTGGCCTGTTTGTTAGCCAACCAGTATTTCTTCTTGGCCTGGTCCATCCTTTCTATCTCCCATTTTTTCCTGCATTACCTTTTTCTTTTGGTGACTCTTGGACTTTTGCATTCCACCACCAGCTTTTCTCATGTACCTTATTCCCATACCCAGCTCAGCCACATACCTCTTCTGTAGGCCACAAATATGCTGTTTTAAGACACCAACATTCTTTTTCAACTCTATCTATTTCTTCTTCTTTCTGAGGTGCTAGAGCCCTGAGTTATTTATTGAACTCTTGTGTTTTCTTTTCAGTCAACTTCCATGTCTTCAGCCTAGTCTCTGTTGATCTTAGACACTTCTCTGACCAGTGCTTAGCTGATTATAGCAACCAGTGATTTTGCTGAGGGCAGACTGCTTCACTGGAGATGACCTTGTAATTGCTGAGCCTACTCCATTGCCCTTCCCTTACTTAGAGGAAGTCTACTTGAGTTGTATGTTAGGCATTCTTGTATGCAATCTTATAACTGTCTCTCTTGAACCATGGGTTGGCCACCATCAAGCCATTTGCCAGACTGAACGCTGCCCCTGACCCTGACTATCAGTTCATTATTGAATAAAAGTATCATTAATCACAGACTCATACAGTACTGGATAGTGGATGGAGCTCCTTATAGCTGCCTAAAGATTCAGGTGGTTCATAGCAGAGTTATTCAGCTCTATATTAAGTGTTTTCTGACTGTGTGTACATCAATCCTCTAAGTGCTTCATGTTTGTGTGTAACGTAATACCATTTGAAGTAGCTGCTCCTGACACTGTCCCCACTAAAGACCCTTGACTTTCTCTTCAGTACTCACACTGTCTTGGCTGGACCAGTTTGCTAAGTGAGTCTCAGTACCTTTTTTTCAGAACATTTTTATTATCTTATGAGTGGGCATCTCTTCTCATCTGAACATAGTCTCTGCAACTAACTCACAAGCTCATCCAATATATGCAGTCCTCCAACAGATCATCATCTCTTTGTAATTTAAAATTCAAACTTTGCTTGACATCATGTCAAGTAGTTCTTCAATGACAGCCCTTTTATCAGCACAACACATACACTGAAGAAGACACATTTAAGGGATAATGCAACTTCTTTTCCCTGGTTTGTGCTTCTGTTCATTAGACCCCAACTTTCTTTGGGCTGCTGCATGCACAGAACCTATCCCTGACACCAGCTATCTGTTCTGCATTAAAGAAGTGTGCCATTTTACACATGTCACCTTGGGTCCTTTATACAAACCCTGATGTACTTATCATTTCACTTTTTACTTATGCTGGAAACTAAGTAACGTTTTGGGAATATGTCATGTTTTAACTGATTTTTGAGGTTATTACAAAGGAACATGCTAAGCATTTCCTCACGTTTATTACTGCAAATTGTCTGTGCAAAATCTTGCCTGTGTGATTGCTCTGCAGTATCCTGCTAATAACTTTGATGTTGACATGGATACACACTGTTCTCAGTGCTCATTAGGTGTTACCAGGCAAATAGCAGTAAACTGACTGCGTTCCAAGAGGATAGATAGCAAACAATCATGTTTAGGTATTCCCATCTTATGCAAGTAAAGGCTTGTTATTTCCTTAAAAGCAAGTCATTGTAGATCTGTGAATATTTGTTAATGACAAACAGAAGAGTCCATTTACACAAATTACCTTCATCTGTCCCTTTTTCAATTGCATTTAGTTTTTTTTTTAAACTCATGTTTTATTGAGAATACTTTTCACTTATATAAAAGAATAACGTATCATCACAGTAATCAAGAAAATAAGTATATTATAGAGTATTTAATATCATATTTAGTTTACAGTATATACAGAAATAAAAAAATCTTTAAATAAATAAAAATGTAGAGAATTGCAGATATGTTTAATTGAAACGGTTCTTCAAAACAGAATGTCACACTAAACTTTTTCAGCAGTTATTAGCTATCTAGGTTATACAAACATAAGAAGATAAAACATGTAAAGAAAATCATTATTATAACTAAGATTTGTTATAATTTATGTAATTTATCATTTCCATTTGGAAATGAATCAGTTTTTTTCAAAGAAAAAGTATGGAATGACAAGACCTTTAACTTGTAAGCAAAAGATTACAATGAAGGAATTCATTACATGGTTCTAAAACTGAATCATCTTATCTATATCGTCTGAGTTGTTTGTTAACTGTCCACTAAAATATGAATTTAACATATGTGCTCCTTTGAATAGGCAACTCTATGAATCTCTAGTACCGACAAGTTAGAAAAGGAATATGTGGTGCTCACATAGTATGATAAAACTATAATCCGGCCATTATCTTATTGATTTATATCCGTTGCAGACTTGTGACAAATAGCTCAGTATATTACAGCACAAGTTTAAATATGACATATTTTTAGAACATCTTTCACAAATCTAGAGAAGACAACATAAAATTGCTATAGTATGATTCAGACTTTTTCTCTTCTTAGCCAATTGTTAATCACAAAAACATTTTACTATTGTTAATCGCAAAAACATTTTACTAATGATAAGATTAAACACATCAAGAGATATCACTCTGTGAAAAAAATATATCCATAGGTAAAGCCAAAAAGCAATGATACTAGTTGCAATCCTGGATATTGAAAGTAATGTATCCTCTATAAAGACCTTTTAAAATGGGAGACCAGACACCTTGGATTGACTTACAATATCAAAATATATGTATCAAATCAGCAAATGAGTTTTCATTATGTATTATAACAGCATGGAGAAGACATTCGACCCTAAGTGCTAATTTGTGAAAAGACAAACATTTGCTAATAAATACATTCTGGGTAAGGCAATAATTTAC
Source organism: Protopterus annectens (assembly GCF_019279795.1). Taxonomy (NCBI): domain Eukaryota; kingdom Metazoa; phylum Chordata; order Ceratodontiformes; family Protopteridae; genus Protopterus; species Protopterus annectens. Next base: position 387,673,959 of record NC_056734.1, on the reverse strand, counting down.
CCGGATTCTTCAGATTAGTTGTCAATTCAAAAAATATGTATTTCTTCTGGGACAGACCTTCAGTATGTTGGCAAGTGAATTACCAACTAATACTCGGAATTTATATTCTTAGTATTTAGATGTTCCTTGATAACAGCTAGAAGCTTTTTACATTTTCAGTACAGATTCAGGTTGCTTGTGCTGAAGTCATTTAAAGGAATGGTTGTACTCCAAGTCTTTCTGTTCTTGCCCTCCTCTCAGCAAGATCTTCACATTTTGCTTGGAGACTCATTTGATTGGCTGGACGTCCTTATTAGGCTTTTTTACATTTGTTTGTTTTTACATCCCTCCAATCCCTCCATGGTTAGTTAAATGGTCAAGGAATAACCTTGTAATGACATACTTTCTTTGTCCATCTCTGTTGTTGTACTTGCACTGACTGGCGACCAATATCTCTCAAACTCTTATAGCAAGACATCTGGACAAAGGCACAAATAATGGGGGACAAAGGTACATAAATAGGGACACTTTTTAAAATATTGCTCTTACAAATGTAGAACGTTGATAGAATAACAGATATTGCACTGGCATGAATTTTTCTGAAGGATATGAAGTTTAAAACTCAATTGTCTACCATTATTTTCTGACTTTAGTCCTCAGTGATTTGACAGTGACTTGCCAAAAAACACAATTCTATGACAGATCAAAAATATGAGGTAAAATCTGGACATTCTGTAAAAATCTGGACAGTTCAGAGGTATGCTTGTGAATTTTAACCAATGGGTAAGCATCCAATTTAATACTGACACTGATGTACATAATAAAATACTGATATATTGATGTGTACCATAGAATGCTGTTGTTTGTTTCTTAACCAACTGCCTAGTTTATAAATGTTGTGCTTGTCATTTAATTTCTTTCGCTGCTAAAGTATGGTTCACTTGTTAATCCCATCTCTAAGCATAAAGTCCTGAAGCAGACACAATGAGCAGGTTCTAAGGAATTTCTCTTTGCATATTATTGAAGCACTGATATTCCATGTAACTCTTTTTTAGACTTCTGGGTCACTCCAACCAATACTAAAAATATAGCACTCCAATCAACAGTAAAAACCTATAAATAATTATTTAATCCAACTTTTTTCTTACAGTTTTCACTCAAATAATGGACTATGCCTTCTTATGTGAAGGTCCATACTAAAGACTTCCCAAATAGAATATACCCATCAGCTTACCTTAGGAACATCTTACAGGAATAGTGATCATTGGATTAGCCTGGCTATTATGTTTAAATGACATCTTTATCTTAGGGCAATATTACTAAGCAAGCAGCCCTTTTGGTTTAAATTGTACAAAAATACTAGAACTTTTATACAGTTTAGCTCTCAAAATAGTGAAAGTAGGTGATATGCTTTGCATAGACTTCCAGCTGCAAAGTCCTTAAAACCACAAGAGTCAGAACTAACAGTCCTAATAAAATGTGATCATTATTTGAGACCTGGCTAGGACAGAAAGATCCAGATCTTGCAATCTCTGAATCTTGTCTTATGGAGAAGGTACATCTGGTTTCATATATTAAACAACATTGCCTACTCAGACAATAAAATAGGTGGAGGTTCTCTTCCACATATAATAAATAAAAGGAATTTCAAGCGTGAGCATATAAAATGCAATAATTCCCAATCAGAAGAAACCCCCCCCAACATGCGCACACTGCAAATCATAATTGGTGACCACTTAAAATTGTACATTGGGGTAATGTACATTCCAGATTACAATCAAAGTGTTAAAATATAATTAAATTATGTTGTCTGCACACATCCATCCACAGTAAAAAAATATTAAAACCTGTTCCAGATACTGAGTGTCAGAGTTGCAAGAATAAATTCATACTCCTTGAGGACTTTAACTTTAGCTAGTTCAGACTCAAACTGGCACTATATTTGTAGACTCCTGACTGGAAGGAATCTAAATCATATCATTTCACAACACACAAGGCCCATCACTACTTCTTGTACCGCCTTAATGATGGATGTTGTTATTACTAATACCCCCATAGATTTCTTGAAAATTAAGTCCTGCACCATGTGTTAAATGTTTGTTGTCCTGTTGTATCATTCTGGTTCTTCAGACAAACTAACCCTATAGTGATAATAAATAAATGTTTGAAGGAGAATAAATTTTGCTACTGGTTCAGCTTAATAACATGGATTGAAACCCACTTTATAATGAACAGAACCTTACTTCTGCCTTTACCCTTATTTCTTAACATGGTTATACCAGTACAAAATAATTTCCTTCCATATAAAGTAAGACATCTCAAGGATAATAAAGAAGAACATTATACCAGGGAATAGTGAAAAGCTAATTCCAAAACCATGATAATGCAGCAAAATATCACTGATGTAAAAAGCATTGCACAATTACAATTACCTTTGCCAAACTGTATGCCTCAAGTAGAAGCAAAAGCTGTTTAAACAACATGCTAAAATATTTGGAAATTTATAAAACATATTGTAGGGGACATTACTAGTAAAACATCAACCTGTGAAAGAAACTAAACCAAACATGATTAATGCTATCATGGACCAGATAATCTTTATTGCAAATTCCAGGCTGTCCAGTGCAAGCCTGACCAACTCTTTCAAGTTCTGAAAATTTGTCATCTTATTTGTGACTACCTCCTTTGTCCCATTTTAATTCCAGGACAGGTTCCTCCAGAATTACAGGATCCTACTAGATAAGTTTCATATATAAGGCTGCCTTAAATCTTTCCATCTCACTGATTTTCCCCAAAATGGCCAGCCTAATGATAGTGAAAGCGCTAATATATGTCATTAACTTTACTCTTCTCTTCTCCTACCATCAGCATTTAAACAAAATTCAGTCACATGTTTCACCAGAAGATCATTGTCTCAAAACTATATCCCATTACTAAGTTAGTTATTTTAATTTATTGTATTTTTAATAAAAATCCAAGCCACTTAAACAAAGAAAGTGCATTGAAATTTAATGTATTAAGTGTTTCTGTCTTCTTTCTCATATGAAAAACACTTAATTCATTAAATTTCCATGCATTTTCTTGGTTTAGGTGATTTGGATGTTTATTTTAGTTTATGCATATCACTCCATCTTGTTATTTTGGTTTTCAATTTATTTCATTTTTTATTTGTTAATGAGGCTAAAGCACTTATAAATTATTTTCAGGCTCAGCCTAGGGAAAATACATGTAAATAAACTGAAATACACTTTAAATAGCCATAGCAAAATCAAAAGCAATCGGACATTGACTAGATACAACAAATACAGAACAGGTAAGTGTGTGTTAGGCTGAAGTTCACATATTATGGAAAAGAGTAAATGCAACATAAAACAAATACAAATATATCATTATAAACTGCATTAAACAGGTTGAGACATTCCCTTGCTCATAACTAAACTCTTGAGTACTTACAAAAATGTGAGCTGTTACCAGTCTGTATTTAGAGAGAGGCACAAAGGCAGCATAGTAGCACAGCAGGTAGCATTATTACCCCACAGCAAGAGGTTCTCCTGTTTGATTCTGTCTTCTGTGTACAGCTGTCATGTTCTCTCTGTGTTTGCTAGGGTTTCTGCCACCTGTAAACACATGCAGTATGTCAATTAGCACTTCTGAATTGCCTGTAGGGGTATGTGTGCATGTGTGTGTGTGTGTGTGTGTGTGTGTGTGTGTGTGTGTGTGTGTGTGTGTGTGTGTGTGTGTGTGTGTGTGTGTGTGATACAACAGATGAAAGGCCTGACAATTTATTTCAACTTCTACCACTTGCCTAGTAAACTAAATGAAAACCAGTGGCTGTCCATGGGGTCATTACAGGAGGCAGCTACAATTCATAACTGTGGCTGTATAATACTTGAACTGATGTTTACTCCATCAAAGACTTAATCTTGCCTTCTAAATGGGGCTATCCTTGTGGAAAGTATCTGAGGCTACAGAACACGCTTTCATCATCAGGAAAGCTAAAGTTTCTTGGCTTCAAGGATGCTTCTGGTACCCAGCTGCACAATGTTTTAACAGGCCACCCTTGTGAAGTTATTGTTGACAGGCTGCTTGGCTGAGGTGGGGTGCATCAAATTTGGTGTACTGTAGAGATGAGATCTAAGTTCCATTCTCCTTTCAATATTTATCAGTAATATTATTCTAGATCTGCCATGGCTGCACTTAACATTACTTATTAACAATTTAATGTTCTTACACCCAGAAAGAATGGCTATAGTAATTCGAATAGAACACCAGAAACATTTTATTGTTTATAGTACTGGTTGTGTAAAAATAGGTCCATAGTGAACTCCAACAAAATGGCCTATAGAAATTTTGGTACCACACATAAAGCAAAAAGCACCACCTATTCAAATCAATGAGTTGTTAAATGCCCCACCCCAACAAATATTCTTTGATGTCTGTTCTTATGGTTGAACCCAGCACTTTCCTTTAAATATAGTTGAGTGTTAATGTGGTGCTCAGACAGTTATTGTATTGCTATAAGCTTTCCAGCTTGACTTTCAAAGAAAGTAAATGTATTGAGCTAAATGTATTCATTTTTAAACTGGAATATGCCTTCTCTGTTGTAATTGTACATTCTTCTCATAAAGCAAACCTTATACAAACTGCAGTGAATAACATTTCCTATATCATCTCTCTCTCTCTCTCTCTCTCTCTCTCTCTCTCTCTCTCTCTTTCATTGTTAGGTTAAAGAGAACATCATTGCCTGTCCCTGGAAAAACTGAGATGGCTACTGGTCATTGCTAGAACTCTACATTCCTTTTTATCTCACAGTTATTACATCTCAGCTAATATTCCCATCCCATCCAGGAAAACTGCAGATTAATCCTTTCTACTATGAGCTCATATCACAAAAGCAATGTGCTCTGACCTTAAAGAGGCTCACTTCTGAATCAACTATTGGAGAAAAATCCTTTTCACACATAGTATCATTTAACTGGGCATTTCTGCTTATAAATGTTAGAAACAAGTTAAACTAAAGCAACTTTCATTCTAAACTAGTAAAATATCTCACAGGTGACTTGCAGGTTTCAATACATTATAACTCATAGCTAGATATTTCACACTACTCAGTCTATGAAATATATGCAATGCATTTGTATCAGATGGCAACAGTTATTACTGTCCATACCAATGCTGTAATTGCAATGAACCTTGGCAATATTTACTATATGCATGGCCTGGAATGTGTTCTTGATTTTAAGTATCAATAGCCCTGTTTGTAAGAAAGCAAACTGTATCTTATGGACCTTTTCTGACAGCTTAATTTATTAGTAAGAGTCTGTTATATAGTTATAAAAGCTCTACAATGAAATAAAATAAAACAATGTGTAGCCTGAAATGGAAAAAAAAAGTTGAGAATATGATGCATGCTTTTATATGTGCCACATGTTTATAAACAAGATAAAAGCATAAAGCTAAGGATTAAGGGGCATGGGAGAAGGCAATAACCATATACTGTCTCTTGGAAGATTTTGCTATAAAACTGTGAAAGCTGGGCAGTTACCACAGTTGTTTTATACCTGTCTTGAGTGACTGTCAAACAGCTGGCAAAGAAAGCACTCTGTGCATGGGAAATGTAAATTTAGTTAGCATACAGGGAAATGACTTGTCATGTAATATTACCTGATCAGTTACAAACAGTCTTGCAAAAGGAAAGCAGTGTATACACTGTTTCTTTGTTTTATTTGTTTAATAAAATAACACACTGAGAATGTAGAATATCAGGACTACTACTACATAAAAGATAAGCTGTGTTGCAACTACAGGATTTCTGCCAGCCAAGAAGATTCCCCAGCAAACAGCAGATGAAAGAAAGAAGTGTAGAAATAGGAGTCTGCGGCTCCGAGAATAATCATCTACTCAGCTAGGAATAATTCTAAAATTGTGGTCATGATGAGTGGGTCAACGTAATGCTTGCAGTGGTCAGAGTTTTTCTGCAAACAAGAGAAGTTATCACAGTAGTGTTATGACTGGCTTACTTATCAGAAAATGTGACTTCATGTCTTTATGTTTCATACATGAGCCGATCCCATGTACAAATATTGAAAAGGGAGTTGCCGATGATCTCATCTTCCATCACTTATTTTCTTTATTCTGATGACATCAGTAATAGAGAAGCAGCAGTTTAAGATGGTTGGTAATGAAGACTGGGTAATTCCCTCTAAAGATCTTTGAACTGGCATGTTTCCAGATGGTTCTAGGTTATGTTGAACAGGAGGTAGGTAAAGCACCGACAGAAATAGGAGTGAAAGTCTTTCTTTGGTTCATTTCAAGTTTCTGGCATACCTCTATAGATGATATCTTTCATATCATCAAATAGCTGACCATGACATGAATATAACAGAAGGAAAAATAAAACTACTGCAGGGGGAAATGTAAATTTGCCTTAGGGAAGGACTTTAGTAAGCTTGGCCAAGCATGTTTCTATTGTTGGGAAGAAGCCTTAACTGCTATGTTTGAGCTACAAATCTTCTTCTTCTTCTTTTGGCTTTTACAGGTTAGGGGTCGCCACAGCGGATCACAGTCCGCTCATGATTGGCAGTGGAATTTTACAGTGTTGAGTTGCCAGCCCGGTGCCCAACCTTCCACAGAAGGCACACACATGCACACACTCGCACCTAGGGCCAATTTAGTGTGTCCAATCCACCTACTGCATGTCTTTGGGATATGGGAGGAAATCGGAGCACCCAGAGGAAACCCACGCAACCACAGGGAGGACATGCAGACTCTGCACAGAAGGCACCCCAGCTGAGAATCGAACCGGAGAACCTCTTGCTGTGAGAAAGCTTAATCCTCAAAACACACCTCACTGCTAGCAAAGTAAAGATAAACTATACTTGCTAACTTTTTTGTTATCAAAAACTGAAAAAAAAACAAAGGATAATACCTTATGACAATGCTGCCATATACTGAATAATCACAACAGTTGTCAGCACTTAGAAGAATATTATTAACAACTCAAAACACACTATGGAGTTCACATGTTACTGTAAAAAGGCTTATCAAAATGTCATACTTTTCTGTTAAATGATTAAAAATATGGAATATACATTATGAGATTTGCAGAAAGAGAGAACAATGCAAACAAGAAACTGAAACACTGTTAGAGAAAGAGCAAAAATAACAGCCATCATAAAATCAGCATTGCTGGTGGCACATGACACACTCAGATGTAGGATCAAAGGTTCAGGGGATCATAGGAAATGCAAGGCTATCACGTCTTGTGGCCATTTACACCTTCAAAAAATAGTTCCCAGCATGGAGGTTGATGCACGGCTCAGTAAAACTTTAACCAAACAATAGAGCAGAGCCAGCAACTGTAAACTGTGTATATGAATTTAATAACAAGAAATGACATAACAGGCCGGTTTCGGCTAAGGGGTTAGCCCAGCCTTCATCAGTGCAAAAGATTCTAAATATCTTGTAATCCTTATATATCATTATTAACAATTAATGAAGTCATGCAATTGGTAAGCTCATAAATATTCATTCAAACCTGGGTGGAACAAACCACCTAATTTAACTATCCACATTTTTTCTTTTGCATTCAGTTTTGAGTGCCATCCAGTTTTGTTGTTTCCGTCGCCTATTATTCTATCAATAATAATGAAATTAAATGTTGCAGTGGTGTGTTTTAAAGTATGTTTGAACAGAGCACTACTCATCCTTTTGTGTTTGACATCACTAAGGTGTTCAGAAATGCATAGCCTAAGGGGTCTAGACGTTTGTCCAATGTAGAATGCATGACAACTGCAGGTCGCAAGATATATCAGCCAATCTGTACTGCAGTTAGCAAAAAACTTAATGTCAAATACCATCCCACAATTACTGCTAGAAAATTGTTTAGACTTGAGCACCTTATTACAATGGCTACAGTGGCCACAAGGCATACAACCACATAACTTGTCACCAGAGATAGTAGATGGTGTTTGTAGTGGTTAAAGTAAGACCCCAAATTCCTCCCTTTTCTAAATGAGAAATGGCAAATTTCACCTAAATATTGTGATAAAAGATTGTCAGCTAATAGAATATTCTAATGTCTTCTAATGACGTCAATAAGTCTATTAGTGTTCCTACCATATGTAGTGGTGAAACAGAGAATATTTGTTTTGTGTTGTGACTGCTTTTTGTATTTGAGAAGGTCCTTTCTATCCAAGTTGGTGGCATAATTGCTAGCTGTATATACATGACCCATACTGTAACCTCTTTCTTGGAACCTATGAATCAGGTCTTTACAAAAAAACTCAAAAGAGTTTTTATCTGAACAGATACGTCTCATCCTAATAAATTGAGATTTGGGAATGTTTTTGGCAATATGAGCAGGATGAAAGCTGGATGCGTGGAGTAAGGTGTTATATTGCAGGTGTTTGGAAATACTTCTGCATGTAGAGTGTTGTCATCATTCCTACTTACAAGTACATCTAAATAGGTGATCCTGTCTGGATGGTAGTTGATTGTAAATTGTAAGCCCCACTTGTTATCATTAAGATAACCTACAAATTCCACGAGGTATTCCAATTCAGACCTCCACACCATCCAGCAATCAACCAAATATCTGTGCCATATGTCAATTGATCCCAAATAGATGTTATTCATAACATCATAAATAATATGTTCCTCTATGTAAGACATGTACAAATCAGCATATATAGGGGTAAATGATGCCCCCATTGCCGTGCCATGCACCTGTCAATAACATTGCTTAGCAAAGAAAAAAATGTTCTTGGTGAGAACGTGTTCCGTTAAACAGATGAGAAGAGTGTTGAATCCAGGTTTATATAGACCTGATTTGAGTAGCCAATATTCAATGGCATCCAAGCCAGCTCAGTGTGGTATGTTTCTATACAAAGCACAAACATCTAATGTGCATAGTAGCCAGTGATCCTCAATTTGAATTTTGTTTATTATATCCAAGAATTCCGTGGTGTCTTGAATTCTGGATCTCACCCATTTTAATAATGGTTTGAGATATTGTGTTAAAAATTCTGACAAAGGTTCTGTCAAAGAACCATTGCCAGCCACAATTGGTCTACCCAGGGGATACTGAAGGTCCTTATGAATCTTGGGTAGAAAATATATGTATTGGCTGGTTGGGTCTGGAACCGTGAGATGGTATTTGTTTTTTTCTGTAATAATACCTTCCTGAAATGCTGATTCCAAAAATGTATCAAGTTGTTGTTTGAACATGAAATATAGATCCAGAGACATTTTGGTATAATATCTGCCATCCTGAAGTTGTCTCTGAGCCTCAGCGTCATATTGTACCCGGTTCATAACTACCACTGCACCACCTTTGTCAGCAGAAATAATCACCAAGTTCTCATTGTTGGTGAGTTCCTGCAAAGTCATCATATCAGTCTTTGAGAGATTATTAGGCCTAGTATGAATCATACCTGAATGAAAGTGTAGATCTTTGAGCACACTATTTTGAAAAAGGCTCACACTGTGGTGCATCAGTGGAACAAAGGTGGATTTGTGGTATTTAAATGTATCCCCAGATTGTCTGTCAGTAGTAGTATCATAAAAATGCAATTTGAGATTTAATAATCTGCAGAATGATATCACATCTTGTGCTTGTATATCCTCTGGAACAAAAAAAAAAATAGGTATAAAAGAAAGGCGTTTATTTAACAATGCTATTTGTGAATCAGATAATGTTACATCAGAAATGTTTAATACATTAGTTTTCAAACATTGGTTTACTTGTTCGCCAAAAGTTCCATCACTCCTTCCATACTCTTTATTTTTGCAATGTTTTCTGCCTGCCCTCTTGTAAGGCCTAAAGGGATGGTACTATTATTGCATTTGGGAGTGGGAAAATCTGGGGTCTGCTGTGTATCTAAATCTGTGCCAGAAGATGAATCAGCCCTAGATGAATCTGTGTAGGTGCTGCGTTTCCTTGAGAATAGATTTACGACGTTTCCGTTTTGGAGTAATATTGTTTTTGTCAATCCTCCCATCAAATCTAACATGTCTGATATAATTAAATGGGTGTCCTTTATCATAATCTGTTTGATCCCTGTGGAACTTCTTAAGCTTCCTGTCCTTGACTGTTGCTCAAAATTTAATAAATCTGAGCTGAGTTTAGTTAAATGAGTGGAGTAAAAAGTTTGGTCAATGTATTGGTTGCTTTCTTCACATACAGGTGGGGAAGAAAATCGCTAATAAAATTCTCTATCCACTTTTTTTTTGTCTTTTGGTGAAGATTTAGATCTCTTGTTTGGTATTTGTGGAACTATTTGATTTGTGGAAATATTAAAAATCCAGGGCCACTGGGTCCCTAATGTCTTGAAATTGGAAGGAAAGGCATAGATTTCCCCTAAAGAGTCTGTAAGATACTGAATTAAGAGGCAGTGCTTCCAGTCTTTTCTAATAGCTTAGTGTTTTAAGACAGTGGTCTTCTTAGTTTGGAACCCCTGGGGTCTTTCTAGCTTGTTTGATATGTCTTGTGATTTACATCCCAAACAGGGCATTGTATTCAATAACTGGCCCACTTGATGCTGAATATAATAGGACAATGACGTATCTGGATCTGGACGATATCCACTTGGTGATCAACTAGAAGGACTTCTTTACTATTGTTATTATGTGACAATCAAAGGAAAAGAAATCCTCAACCCAAGTACCAAGGTCTCTTACAACATTCCGATTCTGCAATGAGGTTTTCTCTATGTCATATACTGGGAGGAGGCATATTTTACCAAATGCAACAATGTTACTCTTTTAATTGAAGCCCATTGTTAGCACATTAGGTATTTACAAGTGTTGCTAGCATACCAAGTGTTTACAAGTGTAGGTTCTTTTTACAGGTCTTAATGTCACAAGTGAAGTGACAGTGACTCCCACCTTACAGTCATCTGCTATCTTAGTTAGCCAGACCTCTTGGTTTGTAGTCTGGAGACCAGAAAAGTAGATACCAAATAAAAGGGGTCCCAGCACAGAGCCCAGTGGAACACCGCTAGTTACCTTTATGCTCTTTGATGAGGTATCTGCTACCCAGACCATATGGGTTCTGTCCTATTAAGCTTACTAACTATACTAGCATGGGGTATTGTGTCAAAGACCTTGGCCAGGTCATGGTGTGCCATATGTACAGCACAGCCATTGTCTATAGATTGTCTCACTCTTTCAAAGCAGTTAACCAGATTCATTATGTAGGATCTACTCTTCACAAAGCCAAACTGTTGTGGTCTAGCCTGATGAGATTTTCAATATCATATTTAATCAGGTCAGTTAAAATATGCTCCATAACTTTGCATACGAGACTCATCAGGCTGATGGGCTGGTAGTTTCTGGGGTCAGTAGTGGGGTTGCCTTAGTGGCATCACCACTACTCTCTGACAAGCCACAAGTGCAAAACCAGTGGCTAAATTCAGGTTAAATAGTTTAAAGATTGGCTCTACCAGGGCTTACTCGGTACTATTTATTAAACAGACGGGTATATTATCTGGTCCCATATAAGAAGCATTGTTGATCTTTGACAACACCTTTAGTACATGAGCTTTGGTGATGATGAGGGGAGGGATCCTAGAGTTTAAGGGATAAATGGGCATTGAATAGTTATTTCCAAGGTGGACCCGGCACTGAATTTGTTAGCTAGTATTTTTGCAGCATCCGTCATGTCAGAGGAGGCAGTGACACCCTGAATAAGTACTGAGGAATGCTGGCTGTTATTTCTTAGTTTCCTAACACAGTTATAGAAAGATTTGTAATTGCCCTTGGCATCAGATGTTAACCTAAGTTCATGGACTGCCTTAACAGTCCCAATATTTGTTTTTGTTTATGTTTTTAGTCAATATTCTAATGTTATCCTTGATTGAAGGTCCATAATTCTGCTGTACACTTTATTTTTTTCTTTTAATGTAGAGTTTATTTTGGTTGGTGGACATCAATGCGGTTTACTTTTAAATGTCTCATTATATTTAGATCTGGTAGATACTGTCAATTATGTACAGTTATTAAAGTGGACATAGAACTTTTTTGTCTAGCTTACTACTGTTACAATATCTGGGGTTATGCTAGAATAAGTCAATCTTGAAACTTCATCATAGAAATTGATGCGATTTGTGTATTTGAAATCCTTGAATTTAGAGATACTGGTATCATTAGGCTTAGAGATTCTAATGGTAAAAGTCACTCGATACGACTTATCCAGGTTTGGAGATACCAGAGGAATATTACATGAAGAAAGTATATAATGACCAGGTCATGAATATGTTCCCCTCTAGCTTGGTTTGCTAACAATCTGCTCCAGAGAGACTTTGTTTATAAAATCTAAAAACTTTTGGGTGTATCCTACAGCTGAGGTGTAGGTGCTCCAATTTACTGATGGCTCAGTTTGGCAGAGCTACTCAGAGTTTGGCAACCTTAGCCAGAGATCTGGAGTAAATCTGAACTAAATCTAAGACATCCATGGTTTTCAAAAAAAAATAAGTATATTGTAAGGTTACAATGGACTTTTTTGAACCGCATTTTGATTAATTGCTGCTTCATTTTTGCTGTTTTTTACTGCTGTTTCAGTTCTATTCTGCACTTTAAATTTCTAGTACTTCTGCATTTCTTAGCCTGGACTAGATTCAGACTCGCTCAATCTAGACTGGGTTGACTGAAGCACTGAAACCAGCAATCTTACATTAAGAAGGCCTCCATTCACCCTTGTGGCAGAAGTGTGAGGCTTAGCACCCATCTGAGTTGGGGATTGCTGGAAAAATGACTCAGTCTTCAACTTTCCCATTGGTTAGTTTGATTTAAAAACATTTAACTTTGCTTGTATTTACTCTCCGTGTTTAGCACTGCCATTTATAAATGCAAACACTTAGAAACACAATTTTACCTAGATAACTGCTAGAGAAACCTCCTTAGCTCCACTGCCTCTCTGTGCGCAATGCAGTTGCGTATTGCTCCCCTACAAGCAACTTAGCTGCTTATTCTGAGGCACTGATGCAGTCATCCACTCCTAGCCCTCCGCAGAACAGCTGCTTCTGTTAGTCTTACAGCAAACCCTGGTCCATCTAGTCCATCCCCACTAGTTACTACAATATATACCGGTCATAATGGACATACAGTTTGCCACCTTTTCTCCAGCCAGCCTGATTGACATAGGCATCCTGAGGCAATGTAGCAATTGCCTCATGTATACTGACAACCATTTGCTCCTAAAGTGAAAAAATACAGTATGTGAGAGATGTAACTATGTCATGAAATTAGAATCAGTCCTCTCACGTAACAATAAACAAGACATCAAACAGGTTGTCAGCACACACACCTCTCCAGTCATACAAGATAAGGTTAAAACACATAAACCCATATCTGTGGAGGTACTCAATAAGAGCCTAGCTAAAGACCAGAGACCTCCCAAGCACAAACAACAAACACATACTTTTACACAAACAGAATCCACCATTACACATAACACACATATCAGTGTTTCAACAATTAACCCCCTAAGGCAAAACACCTCAAAACCTAATGTCTTGGTCATAAGTGGCTCCATAGTGAGACACCCAGATGTCCCCCTCACTAGGCTGGACAAGGAGAAGGTCAGGGTCAGCTGCCTGTCAGGTGCCAGGATCCATCAAATAGCACATGCACTCAAGTCACTCAACAACAATTACCATTATGAGTCTCTCATAGTCCATGTTGAAGTGAATGACTTGAGATGTACTTCTCTGGACTCTATGAAGAGATACATGACCGAACTCTCAGATTATGTGTCCTAGGCAGGTATGTCCCTAGCCCTAAGCAGCATGCTACCTCACCTAGGATGATGTCACAGTACAGACGAAAAATGATTGAGATCAATAATTCGCTTAGCTTCTGGTGTCACACCAAGGCAACCATTATCTGTCAGCTTGGGAAGACAAGGTTGACAGTCCACGCTGGTTTGCCAGAGATGGCCTTCACCTGTCTCCTCAAGGCTTTTGGATACTAGCAAAGATGCTTGCCTCCCTATAGTAATTTATTTAGGCACTGTTCAAGCAACAAAACGTCTAACTTAAAGAAATCCACTAAAGACAAACTCAAGGTCATGCTGCTTAATGCTAGGGGCTTAAACAGTAAACTGCTCTCACTGGAAGCACTCCTCACCCTGAAAGACACTGATGTCTGTGCAGTCACTGAGACTTTGTTCAAGGCTGCAAAGAGGACCCTAGCCATCAAGGCTATAATGTTCACACGCCAAAATGAGCATGAAAGAACCAAAGGTGGAGGTGTATCCAGCTTCATTAAATCCAAATACACTTTGACATTGGTGAAACAGTATGACTCTCTAGAGCTACTTTAGGTCCAAATGACTATAGGTAAAATACCCTTCCACATCATTGCTAGCTACAAGTCCCCCACCATGAACCAGGAGAAGGACACAGCCTACCTGGCCTTGCTAGAGTCACTCAGTATATGGCCAAACACCTTGGCCATGGGAGATTTCAACTATCCTTCCATTGATTGGGCGACTTACATGAGCACAAACATGATCCTTATGAGGTTCCTGGACTTTGTTGACTCAAATGTCCTGGAAAGAGTTGGTCCACACCCCTACAAGGGGTCAAATGTCCTGGACCTAGTGCTCACCAACATGGGGGGATCACTGCACTACCCCTTGTCTGTTCTCCTCCTTGGTAAGTTAAGACCATAAATCTGTCTCATCTGAAGTAGAGATCAAACTTGGCATCCCCACAGGATTAAAAAACTGAAAAAGTTCTCAAAAACAAGTTCTTACCTACTAAGCAATGGCATAAAATATTTTAAAACCCCTTCCCACATAACCAACGATGGCTCCCATGCAGAGGAGTACACAAATGCCCTACATAGCCATGGAAACAAATGCATTGACTTGGCTGTACCTAACAGGAACAAAACCAGGTCCTCTCGAAAAAACAAGCCACCATGGTAAAGACAATCATAAAACATTCTTTAACTACATCTGAACCTAAAAGGGAATGCCCAGCTGTGTGCCAAACTTATAGTGGACACTACCACTCACACTGAACCTGAGGAAATTGCCAACCTGCTAGATGAGAGATTTGGCAATAACTTCACCCCCTGTTCCCACCAGACATACCTCAAAGCATTCCTGACACCAGTCCTCTACTGAATATCTTCAAAGAACAGGTCATACATGCACTCTCCAAAGCCAAAAACATGGTCTCTATGGGACCATATAACATCCCAGGCTGCTTACTAACAATCTAAAACAAGACCTAGTGGAACCACTTGTCAATCTATTTAACCATAACCTGTGCAATGGCTGTGTTCTGGTAGACTGGAGAACAGCAACAGTAATCCCTTTGCACAAAGTGGGTCCATCAACTGACCCTGGGAACTATTGACCCATATGCCTACCCAGCCTTATCTGCAAAGCCATGGAAAGAATCATCATGGACCTTATCCACAAGGACATAGGTGGCCTTCAAACTCTTGACCCAAATCATTTTGGTTTTGTTAAGGGTAGATCTTGCTTACTGAACCTGGTGGACTTATTTGAGAATGTCACCAAAGCCTTGGATGAGGGAAAAGCAGTACATATCGCCTATCTCGGTTTAGCCAAGGCAATTGACACAATGCCTAAGTCAGGTGTCATTATGAAGCTCTCCCAGCTGGGGATTAATTCATGCATCACCAAATGAGTAGCCAATTGGCTCGCTGACAGAATGCATACTGTCAAAGCTGGGGAGTCCACCTCCATGAGTAGACTAATTACCAGTGGGGTACCACAAGGTTTCATGCTGGGCCCTCTACTGTTTGGAATCTATTTCTCTGAAGTCCAGGTGAAGATTGATGACCTGTGGCTTACCAGATTTGCAGAGGACAGTAAACTGGGCATAATCATAGAGTCAGCCAATGATGTTAACATATTACATAAGGGGCTGGTGTAGCCAAATGATTAGTGCCAAAGTCACGGACTAAACCTTAACACAAAAAAGGCCTCATTATTCCCTTTGGCAAAGAAGTAGCCCCTACTAAGTATGATATAGATAGCACCTGTCTAAGCTCAAACTCAGTAGTGCAAGACATGGGAACACAGGTTGATAGCAATCTAAACTTCAATCACCATGTGTCCATAGTGGTAAGAAAATCCTTGTACATTGCGCATCACATCCAAGACCTGGGAAGTTATAACTCCACTGTACTCACCCCTTATCAGACCACTAATTGAGTACAATGCTGCCTTCTGTATGTTTCTTACCAGACACCTGCAGCAACTGGAGTGACCATGGAGGTTTCTAACCAAGAGAATCCAGGGCCTTCAAAACCTGACCTACATGAAAAGACTGAAAGCCCTGTCACTGTACTCTGTATCATACAGGCTGCTGAGAAATGACCTGTGCCTGGTCTACAGAGCAATCTCTGACTATGACCTAATGGAAATGCTGAACAGGCGCAAATCAAATGGACAAGAGTAACTCACTCCATGGATCTCAACCTAGCCTGTGACATTAACAGAACGTGCTGGAGAGACAGATATATCTCACAGAGATTGCTGCTCCTCTGGAATAACAGCCTGCTCCATGTGAAGAAGAGCTCCTCAATGATCCTGTTTAAGCTCAACTTTGACACCTGGATGGGTGACCATAAATTCATCCCAGGAGTGGCACGTATGTCCCTCATGGACAGGAGCAGCTGGTGCTGATCATAGAATAGAATAGAATCAATCTACTAACAACAACCATTTAATTATGGTCAATAAGGGTACTTGGGTTTTTACACAGATAGGCTTGTAAAGGCACTTGGGCCATTAGCCTAGTAACGTCCTATGAACTGATGAACCTATGGACAGTTAAAGTCTCACAAAATAATTGAATTTTTTGTTTAAAGGAAGTTCATGGATTACAACTAGGAACCTTGCATGATTATCAGGGGACATAAAGGATGTCCTGTAACAGGTTAGAAACTGAGAGTTGGTTTTGTTTAGTGTGATTTGGTGCTCAATGGTCCCTGTTTTGGGATTCTGGGAATATGTCTAGGGGTAATAAGATCACCAACAAATATGGACACACAACCATAATTGCCATCGGGTCTGAAAGCAGGATCCCCTTTAGAAACCCAAAATCCCACTTACCCAAAATTCAAAAGACCAAGACAAAAACCTGACATCCAGGAAGACCAACTGCCCAGAACACTGACAAAACACTAATGGTAAGTAACCGATCGCCTAACCTGCAAACACACTAACACTGAAGCACGAAAACACCCACCCATGTGAGGGTGCTGCACCGCCACACACCCCTAACTAAATATACCAACTCCGAGATCACACTACCATCGAGGTAAGGGGCAAAGGTCAACATGCTGGGGAAGTGGTTACTTACTATTAGTCATTTGTCGGTGTTCTAGACGGTCAATCTTCCAGGATGTCAGGATTTTTATCTCGGTTTTTTGGGTTTTGGGTAAGTGGGATTTTGGGTTTCTAAAGGGGACCCTGAAAGCATGGTAGGTGCAAAATCCAGGTATGGAGGGAGGGCTGTCTGAAAATTCAAATACATTTTCGGTAATTAACTGCGACCTAGTCTTTATGACTCTAGGTGGCTTCGACAAGGACTTTTTACAGCCTCAGAGTTAATATATTTCAGTGTGGGTTGGTGTAAAGTACCATTGAAGTATGTGATGCTCACAGTCTGAGTCTTTTTGTGAGAGTGCGACCTCAGTGTTAGTGAAATACTTGCATGTATCACAAATAGACTGTCTTATATTAAGTTAAAGTTCATTACCTGTGAGCATCAGACAGTTGCTATACTGCCTGAGGATACCAAGTCCTTCAAGGTTGGCAAAGAAGGACAATAAGTAGTTTGACCTTCCATATTACTCCATGGATTTGTAGAATTTATTTGAAATACACAGACTACTATATTCAGTTAAATCAGATGCTATTAAACTTTACTGTGGAGGAAGCAGCTAGTTGTGCTAACTATTGAATATCCAATATACAAAGTAATTATTAATTGCTAAGGGCAATGCTGAGTAAATACAAGCTAATTTTGCTAAAGTAGAGCTGTGACAGGCTATTTGACACCATTCTAAGGACCGTTCATTTGCAGTGTGGGCTGTTGTACAACTGCAGCCAACTGTCTGTACTGCAGACACTAGTAACACTAACCAGTAGGAATTAGGA
The DNA here is from genome assembly GCF_019279795.1 of Protopterus annectens. Taxonomy (NCBI): domain Eukaryota; kingdom Metazoa; phylum Chordata; order Ceratodontiformes; family Protopteridae; genus Protopterus; species Protopterus annectens. Next base: position 387,655,832 of record NC_056734.1, on the reverse strand, counting down.
GAGGTTTTATGGTATCGAAGCAGGTTTAGCTCATGATACCTGTGTCTCTGCAGTGCACTTGCAACGCCACTGCATGAACAGCAGCATCACACAAACATAGGCATTTTATAATAACGCAGAAAAGCTGACCAAGCTACACAAATTACAAATGAGCACAACGGCAAATAGTTAATACAGCACTCTTTGAGGTTCTATAGTAATCAGAAACCTAGAAATGGCTAGGTTCTTTCTCTATTATTGATTATTAATAACCACCAAAAAGTACACAGGTGTTACAGTAAACTCAGTAAGAAAAGAAAAGGTACTTACCCAGGTTTTGTAAGGCTGATAATTTAGTCAAGTTTACTGGAAAATTGTCACAATCAGTAGAAAGTGGAAGGGGGGGGTTAGAGGGAACAGGGGATTGATTGGAAGGAGGTACATGTCAAGTTTAGGGGGCAATTCCATAAAATGTGAGGAGACCATGACTTCCTTAGTAATTGGCTGTCCAATAACTAATTTCTAAAGCTGATAAATGGAATTAATTTAATAAATGACATGCCGAGGACGACAGCATTTCCAAAACGTATTGAAAATCTTTCAACAATTTTCTAGAACTGCTTCAGTGTCATAGAGAGATAAACCCTAATAAAGGCACAGATAACTGTGGTTCAGTTAGAGGGTCACACCATTGATGCAGGGGAAGGGTGGGCTGGGCATTCCCATCTCAGGGGGAGGGCAGACCAGAGGACATTTTCACATAATATCCCTGATGGAGGCCTGGGGCCTATGAGAGGGAGCATGGCTTAAGGAGAAACGGAGGAAAGATATGAATCCATTTCCTGAGCTTGAAAAATTATTGTGTTACACATTGTAATAGACTGTTAATTCCATGCCTCTTTGTATAATAAAATAGGAATTTTCATAATTTAGGAACAGAAGGGTTGAAAGGTGCAAAGTACAACTCCAGGCCATCATGATCTGACAGAATTCTGGGCAATGTATGAAAGTGAGTAAAGTAACTCCTGGGAGGCATCAATGCAGTATAATCTACAACATACTTTGTAGAAATGTATATATAACCTCAAAATCACAACTACAGTGATGTTCCTAGATTAGATAATCCCATGTCAGAGGCCCATAAAATGAGGACCATTGATAAAGTGAAAATCTGAAGGGGGGAGAGATTGTTATAGCAAAACACAAAGTTAAAGAGCTCATATATCCCCATTAAAACTAAACATCCTGTCATATGATCTTGAAGGAAATTGAAACTCTTATGGACCTCTTTGGGCCCCATGATTAGATGCAGATAAATAGGTAGATGAGAGTATTATAACAATGTTAGGAAGTCTTCGGACCACTTTTGTCAGAGTATTAACATCTGCACAAATCAAGAACCTGCTCTTGCTGTGCAACAGTCCTAAACAACAAGGTTAAACCTCTTTTGTTTCCCATAAAATTCGGCTGAGGACACTATATTCAGATATCACCACCTTGTCATTTTGCCATGCTTTCATAGAGTAAGGTGTTTGTCCTGCACAACTACAGATACAAGAATATGCTGACATAGTCATGCAATGGAGAGCTTGATAAGTGAAAAAGACTATTTATGCTAAAACACTCATCCTTTTTTAAATGGGAATTTACAGAATGACAGTATTGATTGACTTAATCCAGGTGGGCACCAAAAGTTGCCAGAGTTTCCTTTTATCAAATACTCATGGAACCCCTGCACCTGACACTTAGTTGCCAGAGTTTCCTTTTATCAAATACTCATGGAACCCCTGCACCTGACACTTAGTTGCCAGAGTTTCCTTTTATCAAATACTCATGGAACCCCTGCACCTGACACTTAGTTGCCAGAGTTTCCTTATATCAAATACTCATGGAACCCCTGCACCTGACACTTAGTTGCCAGAGTTTCCTTTTATCAAATACTCATGGAACCCCTGCACCTGACACTTAGTTGCCAGAGTTTCCTTTTATCAAATACTCATGGAACCCCTGCACCTGACACTTAGTTGCCAGAGTTTCCTTTTATCAAATACTCATGGAACCCTGCACCTGACACTTAGTTGCCAAAGTTTCCTTTTATCAAATACTCATGGAACCCCTGCACCTGACACTTAGTTGCCAGAGTTTCCTTTATCAAATACTCATGGAACCCCTGCACCTGACACTTAGTTGCCAGAGTTTCCTTTTATCAAATACTCATGGAACCCCTGCACCTGACACATAGTTGACAGAGTCTCCTTTTATCAAATACTCATGGAACCCCTGCACCTGACACTTAGCTGCCAGCATTTCCTTTTATAAAATACTCATGGAACCCCTGTACCTGAAACTTAGTTGCCAGAGTTTCCTTTTATCAAATACTCATGGAACCCCTGCACCTGACAGTTGCTAGAGTTTCCTTTTATCAAATACTCATAGAACCCCTGCACCTGACACTTAGTTGACAGAGTTTCCTTTTATCAAATACTCATGGAACCCCTGCACCTGACACTTAGTTGCCAGAGTTTCCTTTTATCAAATACTCATGGAACCCCTGCACCTGACACTTAGTTGCCAGAGTTTCCTTTTATCAAATACTCATGGAACCCCTGCACCTGACACTTAGTTGCCAGAGTTTCCTTTTATCAAATACTCATGGAACCCCTGCACCTGACACTTAGTTGCCAGAGTTTCCTTTTATCAAATACTCATGGAACCCCTGCACCTGACACATAGTTGACAGAGTCTCCTTTTATCAAATACTCATGGAACCCCTGCACCTGACACTTAGCTGCCAGCATTTCCTTTTATAAAATACTCATGGAACCCCTGTACCTGAAACTTAGTTGCCAGAGTTTCCTTTTATCAAATACTCATGGAACCCCTGCACCTGACAGTTGCCAGAATTTCCTTTTATCAAATACTCAAGGAACCCCTGCACCTGACAGTTGCCAGAGTTTCCTTTTATCAAATACTCATGGAACCCCTGCACCTGACACTTAGTTGCCAGAGTCTCATTTTAACAAATACTCATGGAACCCCTGCACCTGACAGTTGTCAGAGTTTCCTTTTATCAAATACTCATGGAACCCCTACACCTGACAGTTGTCAGAGTTTCCTTTTATCAAATACTCATGGAACCCCTGCACCTGACAGTTGTCAGAGTTTCCTTTTATCAAATACTCATGGAACCCCTGCACCTGACAGTTGCCAGAATTTCCTTTTATCAAATACTCATAGAACCCCTGCACCTGACACTTAGTTGCCAGAGCCTCATTTTAACAAATACTCATGGAACCCCTGCACCTGACACTTAGTTGCCAGAGTTTCCTTTTATCAAATACTCATGGAACCCCTCCCCTGACAGTTGCCAGAGTTTCCTTTTATCAAATACTCATGGAACCCCTGCACCTGACACTTAGTTGCCAGAGTTTCCTTTTATCAAATACTCATGGAACCCCTGCACCTGACACTTAGTTGCCAGAGTCTCCTTTTATCATATAATCATGGAACCCCTGAACCTGACACTTAGTTGCCAGAGTCTCCTTTTATCAAATACTCATGGAACCCCTGAACCTGACACTTAGTTGCCAGAGTTTCCTTTTATCAAATACTCATGGAACCCTGCACCTGACACTTAGTTGCCAGAGTTTCCTTTTATCAAATACTCATGGAACCCCTGCACCTGACACTTAGTTGCCAGCATTTCCTTTTATCAAATACTCATAGAACCCCTGTACCTGACACTTAGTTGCCAGAGTCTCCTTTTATCAGATACTCATGGAACCCCACCCCTGACAGTTGCCAGAGTTTCCTTTTATCAAATACTCATGGAACCCTGCACCTGACACTTAGTTGCTAGAGTTTCCTTTTATCAAATACTCATGGAACCCCTGCACCTGACACTTAGTTGGCAGAGTTTCCTTTTATCAAATACTCATGGAACCCTGCATCTGACACTTAGTTGCCAGAGTCTCCATTTATCAAATACTCATGGAACCCCTGCACCTGACACTTAGTTGCCAGAGTCTCCTTTTATCAAATACTCATTGAATCCCTCCCCTGACAGTTGCCAGATTTTCCTTTTATCAAATACTCATGGAACCCTTGCACCTGACTTAGTTGCCAGAGTCTCCTTTTATCAAATACTCATGGAACCCCTACACCTAACAGTTGTCAGAGTTTCCTTTTATCAAATACTCATGGAACCCCTACACCTGACAGTTGTCAGAGTTTCCTTTTATCAAATACTCATGGAACCCCTGCACCTGACAGTTGCCAGAGTTTCCTTTTATCAAATACTCATGGAACCCCTGCACCTGACACTTAGTTGCCAGAGTCTCCTTTTATCAAATACTCATGGAACCCCTGCACCTGACACTTAGTTGCCAAATACTCATGGAACCCCTGCACCTGACACTTAGTTGCCACAGTCTCCTTTTATCAAATACTCATGGAACCCCTGCAACTGACACTTAGTTGCCACAGTCTCCTTTTATCAAATACTCATGGAACCCCTGCACCTGACACTTAGTTGCCACAGTCTCCTTTTATCAAATACTCATGGAACCCCTGTACCTGACACTTAGTTGCCAGAGTCTCCTTTTATCAAATACTCATGAAACCCCTCCCCTGACAGTTGCCAGCATTTCCTTTTATCAAATACTCATGGAACCCCTGCACCTGACACTTAGTTGCCATAGTCTCCTTTTATCAAATACTCATGGAACCCCTGCACCTGACACTTAGTTGCCATAGTTTCCTTTTATCAAATACTCATGGAACCCGTGCACCTGACACTTAGTTGCCAGAGTTTCCTTTTATCAAATACTCATGGAACCTCTGCACCTGACACTTAGCTGCCAGCATTTCCTTTTATCAAATACTCATGGAACCCCTGCACCTGACAGTTGCCAGAGTTTCCTTTTATCAAAAACTCATGGAACCCCTGCACCTGACACTTAGTTGCCAGAGTCTCATTTTAACAAATACTCATGGAACCCCTGCACCTGACAGTTGCCAGAGTTTCCTTTTATCAAATACTCATGGAACCCCTGCACCTGACACTTAGTTGCCAGAGTTTCCTTTTATCAAATACTCATGGAACCCGTGCACCTGACACTTAGTTGACAGAGTTTCCTTTTATCAAATACTCATGGAACCCCTGCACCTGACACTTAGTTGCCAGAGTTTCCTTTTATCAAATACTCATGGAACCTGTGCACCTGACACTTAGTTGCCAGAGTTTCCTTTTATCAAATATTCATGGAACCCCTGTACCTGACAGTTGCCAGAGTTTCCTTTTATCAAATACTCATAGAACCCCTGCACCTGACAGTTGCAAGAATTAACTTTTATCAAATACTCATGGAACCCCTGCACCTGACAGTTGTCAGAGTTTCCTTTTATCAAATACTCATGGAACCCCTGCACCTGAGAGTTGCCAGAGTTTCCTTTTATCAAATACTCATGGAACCCCTGCACCTGACACTTAGTTGCCAGAGTTTCCTTTTATCAAATACTCATGGAACCCCTGCACCTGACACTTAGTTGCCAGAGTTTCCTTTTATCAAATACTCATGGAACCCCCGCACCTGACACTTAGTTGCCAGAGTTTCCTTTTATCAAATACTCATGGAACCCCTGCACCTGACACTTAGTTGCCAGAGTTTCCTTTTATCAAATACTCATGGAACCCCTGCACCTGACACTTAGTTGCCAGAGTTTCTTTTTATCAAATACTCATGGAACCCCTGCACCTGACACTTAGTTGCCAGAGTTTCCTTTTATCAAATACTCATGGAACCCCTGCACCTGACAGTTGCCAGAGTTTCCTTTTATCAAATACTCATAGAACCCCTGCACCTGACAGTTGCCAGAGTTTCCTTTTATCAAATACTCATGGAACCCCTGCACCTGACAGTTGTCAGAATTTCCTTTTATCAAATACTCATGGACCCCCTGTACCTGAGAGTTGCCAGAGTTTCCTTTTATCAAATACTCATAGAACCCTTGCACCTGACACTTAGTTGCCAGAGTTTCCTTTTATCAAATACTCATGGAACCCTTGCACCTGACACTTAGTTGCCAGAGTTTCCTTTTATCAAATACTCATGGAACCCCTGCACCTGACACTTAGTTGCCAGAATTACCTTTTATCAAATACTCATGGAACCCCTGTACCTGACACTTAGTTGCCAGAGTCTCCTTTTATCAAATACTCATGGAACCCCTGCACATGACAGTTGCTAGAGTTTCCTTTTATCAAATACTCATGGAACCCTGCACCTGACACTTAGTTGCCAGAGTTTCCTTTTATGAAATACTCATGGAACCCCTGCACATGACAGTTGCTAGAGTTTCCTTTTATCAAATACTCATGGAACCCCTGCACCTGACACTTAGTTGCCAGAGTTTCCTTTTATCAAATACTCATGGAACCCCTGCACCTGACAGTTGCCAGAGTTTCCTTTTATCAAATACTCATGGAACCCCTGCACCTGACAGTTGCCAGAGTTTCCTTTTAATAAATATTCATGAAACTCCTGCACCTGACAGTTGTCAGAGTTTCCTTTTAATAAATATTCATGAAACCCCTGCATCTGACACTAAGGAAGAGAACACAAGGAGAAAGGACTAGGAAACTACAGCAAAGGGTCTCTGCCATCATAAAATAAGAAAATGAGCAACAACAACAATTACAAAAATAAACAGTTTTGTCCTGAAAATCAAGGAAATGGACATAGCAAAATTCTTAACAACACCAAGGGCCAGATTCAATAAAGCCTACACTAAGTGCACACAATTTGTATTCAAGAAAATTCTTATCACATTTTTTTTTGCTTTCTAGTCATTTAGAAAGATTGCACTAAGCATAAACGTAGTCTACACTTTGTGGTAACATTTATGAATCTCTGTCAATATTTAAAGCTGTAAGAATATCAGTAGGAAAACTAAAATTAGGAGGAAGAAGGTGTGTTTTATGCCTGTGTTGTCTGTTCACTCAGAACAGTGTACACTTAGTGTAGGCATTATTGAATTCCAAGGCAAATGTTTCCACAACAGTAAATTCTAGATGATAACTCCAACTACAGGAGTAATCATACTGACTTGCAGGTTACGGAAGTTAACACAGTGCAAACACAATGCCATACCATGCAATACTTACACAGTGCAAACACAATGCCATACCATGCAATATCTTTTGGTTGGCATGCTCTCCATGTTGTCGCTAATGGAAACTTGCTTATTGGCTTCTCAATCTGAGGTCGGAGGAGTTATTGATGTTTGCTGCTGCAACTGGCTGACCTAGCTTGAGTGGTCAATGTGTCCAGTTATTCTCTAGTTGGGTTTTGGGCTGATGATTTGCTTTTTAGGTGACATACAGATGCAATGATACTTTTTGGGTCTTAAAAGTGGATTCAAAGTACATGAATTAAATACTTTATAACTGCCCAAAGCACCACAAAATCACAACCTGACATCACAGTTGCTAGACCAGATGCATCCACTGTAATATGTGATCTTAATTTTTTTCCACTTATCTTAAAAGTGAGAATGAACCTACATAGCAAGTGTTATTTGCTTACATTTCTTAAAACAGTATAAGCATCAGGGCCCCTTCACTGTTGTTTTGGCAACCACTATAAAGTACACTTGTCATGAGGCCCTGTTTTGAAGGGGCAGCCTAAGAAAGGTAGTAACATTAACAGACATTAACCCATGCAAACATTAGTTCTACAGATGGACTAAAATATCTGAATGTACAGAGTATAATCCCCATTTATTTCTTTGTTGAGCTACACTACTGTAGTTCATTATGTGTGTGCATATACCTATAAGAAGCTATCCAAGGGCTTGTACAAGTGTATAAATACTGAGCATGTGCAAGCTAGACTGCCATTTTGTAGTTAGCAGTTGAGATGTAAGCATGTATGTATGTTAAGGTCTGTCTGTTAACTAGTTTGTTCATATTTAATGATGCTGCTATACATCCTGATGTGTTTCTATATACTAAAGCATCTGAACGAAAACCCCAGCCTTCTTGTGATATGTGTTAGAGATGAACAGGCATCAGAATGGGATCCAGAATCAAGACCGAGAGACGCGTAGCTAATATACAAGTGTGGATCATCCCAAAATGTGTAAATTTTGCAAAACAGGTCAGATGCGAATTCCAGGTATTAAAACTTGCTCAGCACTATTTCTTTTTTCATAATATGAAACGGGGCATACAAAACATTGTAAATAATTTTGGCGTAAACCAATATGTATGATATTGATAAAAATATTCAAATTACTATTGAAAATGTTTAAAATAAAGTTCAAATTGCATAAAATGAATATAATAATGGGAAACACCCGCATTTTCACAAAGCATGTGAATTTTTGTATTAAGCAAAGATATTCGAGTTAACAGAAGTGTATAAAGTGTTCACATGTTTGTGCAGTGTTACAGTAAAGCTATTTTATGAAGTACAGCCATTACAGAGCCTATTTTGCTAAGTACAGTATTTTGAAGAGTTTATTGCGCATTTGAATGTTATTACAAGCTCACAAAACTGTTTGTACATAATTACAAGGGTCATATTTTCAATGTGTTTGTGCATACTTTGTGGGCATGGCAGATGGATTTCAGAACCCCGTGCACATGTGTTTGACAGTAATATTGCTGAGAACTGGAGTGTGTTTGAGCAACAGTACGGCATTTTTATACAGGCTGCATTTTCTGATAAAGATGACTCTCAAAGGCATTTATTCTGCTTAATTTAGCTGGGTCAGAAGACATAGAAAGGGAACGTTCATCTGCATATGCACGTGCTATCTACAGGAGAGGTGGAAAACCATCATATTGTTGTACTGTCTGAGTCAAGGAAGGACCAAGAGTGCTTGAAAGATAAATTTAAAGAAATGTGTAACCCCCAGACAAATGTTACAGTGGAATGGCACTTAATTTATACAATGGATCAAAAGCCTAGTGAAACTTCTGCAGCATATATAACTGACCTGATAAATAAAGCTAAAACGTGCAGATTTGGTGACTTAAGGGACGAATTGATAAAGGACGGACTTGTGTGTGGTATAAAAGATGATGCTGGGAGAAAGATTTTGCTTCATGACAGTGATATAACTTTGAATAAGGACATTGAGATTTGTCAGATATATGAGCTCACAGAAAAACACACAAATATGCTTACAAATGAGAGCAGCTCTAGAAGGCACAGTGATAAAGCTCATGCTGATAGTATGCAGCATGTTGTTAAAAGAAACTGTCCTAAGCACATGGTAGCTGTAAACCCTGCAGCACTCACTGGTAAACTACAGAACTTTCCAGCAAATTCCAGCGTTCATCAAACACAGATCCCCTGAATCTGGATAAAGTAACCAACGATAAAAGTATAATATTACAAAAAAGCCAACAACTCGTTGGAATACACATGGCAAAACAACACTTTAATACAAAATAGTAAAAATATAAAACATGTGAGCGCTTTCACAGAGTCCTCTCTGCTTCCTCAGACATACTACAGTAACTGCTGCTCTTGTTTAAATAATGATACATCTAGGTCATATCCAATCAGTTAACAGAATCTTGATTGAATAAATAAAAGTTAAAGGCATGCACTATACAAACACTATATAAACAATTAATCATATAAATAGTGAACTAAAAATATATGTAAAAAAACTGTAAAAACATGCTCTATAAAATTAGATAGTAGTAAAACTGTAAAATATATGTATAAATATTAGAAGATGTAACCAAACATAATAATCAATGTTTCAAAGCCCTGTTCCTAAGAAAAGGTTTCAGTGAAACCTTACTATTTAGTCCAGGTATATACATATCCCTACAATAGGAAATGATTTCATACAATTTATTCATGCTAAATATCATGCTGCCCCTTCAACTATGTTGTTTCTTTCTAGGGCTTTGAGTTTTAAAACAGTTGTAATATAGCAATAACCCACACCTGGGTGTGGGTAATGCGGGATTTACCCACGGTTGGCATGGACAACCGTGGGTAAATCCCGCATTACCCACACCCAGAAGTGGATTATTGCTATTATACTATGACATTATTTAAGAAAATAAATAATTACTTTTCTTAAATAATGGCATTGTATAATGCCTATTTGCTGCCCTTCCGCAGCTGTCTGATATCCACGGCAGTTCTGATGTACTGTGCATGCCTACGCAGTACATCAGAGCTGTGGCCAAAAGCAATGGAGAAAGCAAGATCTCCGTTGCCTTTTACTGTTTTGCTATGTTAAATGGGTTTAACATAGCGAGACAGCTTTAAAATAAGCAACGGAGTGGTTGCTTATTTTAAAGCTGTCTCGCTATGTTAAACCCATTTAACATAGTGAAACAGTAAAAAGCAACGGAGATCTTGCTTTCATTGCTTTTAAACCTGTCTCGCTATGTTAAATGGGTTTAACATAGCGATACAGCTTTAAAATAAGCAACAGAGTCTGTTGCTTTTTTTAAACCTGTGTCGCTATGTTAAACTCTTTTAACATAGCGAGACAGTTAAAGAGACTTATACTAATGGAAAAGTCCAGGTGACGGACCTTTTTCCATTAGTATAAGTCGATTTACAATGTGCACGCTGGCCAATCAGCGTGCACGTTTTGGAATATTAATGGGGGGGGTCATGGTATAATGGAAGTTATTTCATTTATGCCTGGTCAGTTGTCTGCTCTCAATAAAACTTGCATGGTGTCTTTTCATCTATGTCCACATGTTCAAAGGCCATAAATCTAAAGTTGTGGTCAGTGTTGGCATGAATGTGTCTCGCCAAGGCATTATTCAAGTTGTTCTTTTTGATAGCATATACATGTTCATAAATTCTGCTGCTAAATTTCCTCTCTGTTTTGCCTATGTAAAATACTGGACATAGGTCACATATCGCCATATATACAACTACTTTAGAAGAGCAGTTGCATCTACCTTTGATGCTGTATTCCAGATTATTAATAATGAATGAATCACCCACTTTAATTTTGTAACACCAATTGCATGTTCCACATTTTAATGTGCCCGAACGGTTGTACCCATGCAGTTGGTGTCCACTGTTGAGGAGATCTTATAAATTTCTACCCTTCCTGTATGTTATTGTTGGCCTGTCACTTAACCAGGTCCTAATATCTACATCCTCCATTAGGAACTGTCAGAATCTGCATTATAGGTGATGGTTAAAGATTTCAGGAATGTATTACTGTTCCTTCTATTTGTGTTCTGATCTAAAAAAGCATTCTGTGTGCAGTTGGGTACAATAGCTTCCAAACTAATAGAATCAATGTCCCCTCTGTGAGAACAATTTTCTATCAAAGAATTCTGTGTCACAAGAAACAAACTGGATTCGCAAATCAAATGGTCACTTTCTAAAATATTGCTATTAACTATTGGTCTAAAGTGACCTGATTCTGTCTTTTCTGTGACCTCTTTTACTATTCTAGTGATTAAGTCTAAAGAGTATGCCCTTTTCCGAAACATTTGTTTCAAATTAATACATTCCATCTCAAAGTCTTCATACCTTGACACGATCCGAGCAGCTCTTACCAACTGACCTTTGACAACTGGTCTCTTTTGGTGCTCAGGGTGTGAGCCAATATAATGAAGAAAAGAGTTGGAATAAGTATTTTTTCTGTAAATAATTGTGGTATACATCCCATTAGTTTCATCCTTAAAGAGATGAACATCTAAGTAGTCCATATGGTCAACATTAACAACCCAAGTGAAATGTAAAAAAGAGATAGTAGTATTTATGTATTATAAAAAAATGTTCAAGTAATTCTGGGGGGCCTCCAAGTTCTCTGAACATATATATATATATATATATATATATATATAGATATATATATATATATATGTATGTATAAAAAATTCTAAACATTTGTAATTGTGCCAAACTGTTATGCATAAATCATAAACCTTAAATAATGTGTAAATGAATAAATAAATGCATACATGTTGTATTCAACATGTTCAGAGAACTTTAATTTATTATGGGACATGAGAGGTTAATTTTCTTGAGATGATGTCTGTAGTTTCATCCAATCAAAAAGTTGAATGTACTATTTAAATTTCAGATTGATTTTATTCATTTGTGTGATGAAGTTTACATTTGTTAAACATTTGTTAAATAAAAGCGCTCACATGTTTATTTTATTACTTTTACAAATAAATTATCAATTTATTTTATCTTGCAACTTTTTTGTGCCTTCTAGCCTTTTGGTTTGATAAGGTATTGTCACTTTTTAGTTGTTTTTCTTTAGTTGGTCTTTGTTTCTTCAGCAGTTTGTCATGGCATCAGGCAGTGACTTGAATACCTCCCAACTATCATTAGTAGTGTCAGTGGCGGCTGGTGACTTCAAATCAAAGGGGGGTTGCAGGAGATAGCTGAATGGGTGGGGTCAATGGGAATGGGTGTGACCAACTAGAAAGGGGAGGAGCTATGCTTAAAACCACAAAAACTTTAATTAAATACGCTGCCCTGGGTGCCAAACCATCATTACAGGAGTCCAATCAAGACAAAATGAAGTGTAGAAGAAAAAAAAATATTTCAATCCATTGGCTGCATGAAAGCTTACTTAATATCTAGATGGAAACAAAAAGGATGTGAGGCATGAAAAATAAATTACTTTTTAAATACATTACTGGAATGCCAGTCAATATCAAGTATAAGAAAAACAAGCAGCACTTAACTAAAATCACTTCTCCTTGCACTCCAGTTCTAATTATAATTTATATTCAGCTTTATTAAAGTACTAAGTAACATGCTAAAAGTAGCAATCTCTGTGATACCCTAATTTGTAAAAATGTTTCTTATCCAAAAAGACCTGCTGTCTGACAACTATCTACTTGTTTCATGGGGAAAACATGATCAAAGTAAAAAATGAAAAGCAAACAAGAAACAAGCTCAACATATATTGCTTAAAGGATTACTGCACAGGATATGGACCACGCATGATAGATTGGCATTCTGTTTAGTTTGCAGGTAAAGCCTGTAATGAGTTTAACATAATCTAATCCTGGCCTTTATTACAAATACTGTCATATGCATTTCAATACCCAAGGCTTATACATTATCTAGTTCTGTAAGTATTCTACTTCTGCATGGCAACATACAGAAAGGATTTCAATGTTGGAAATACTTCTTATTAAATCAATTTTTGTTCAACCATCAATTAAGTAGTGCATTAAATGATTAAATCTTCAGTAAGACAAGCAATGTTCACAGTGAGCGAACAAAAACACATAGTTACTTGCATCTTACAATATCAGACAGCTTACCTGATAAAACTTCATTAGAAAGCACTGCTACTTGAGAAAACACAGAGCAAAAGGCATTTCTGAATAATAATAAGATATAAATACTAATATATAAATAATGAGTGTGTCAAAATATTATTGTATTTTTATAAATGTCACCATCATTTTGCATTCAAACATATATATATCAACTAAAAGTATAAAGAAATATGACAGATAATCAAAGATATTCAAAATCAATGACAGATGAAAAGCCAATAATAGAAGAAACCTATCAGTTATTTAACTTAGATTATGGTGTGAATAGTTCTGATTACTTACTTGTGACCTTAGATGATAAGAACTTATTTACATCCATACCTAATGAATATGGTATACAAGCAATAAGAGAGATCCGACATATTTCTTTATAGTTTTTAAGTTTTTAAGTTTATATATATATATATATCTATGGTTGACTGAGATGGCCCTGACATTTTGTCATACAATAATATTTCAACCTCAAAGCAAGAAATCTGGAGAAAGCCATACATAGAAGTGGGACAAAGGCCCAAAAATAAGGACAATTTTTAAATATTGCTCTTATAAACTTAGAAAGATAATAGAATAGTAGGTCTTGTATTAGTATGAATTTTCTGAAAGGTACGAAATCTGAAACTCAAATGTCTTTCATTATTTTCTAAATTCACTCTTTAATGATTTGCCACTAATTTGCCAAAAAAACACAATTTTATGAATAATGGACCAAAAATGTAATGCAAAAAATATAAAATAGCCACACAATACAGCTGGGAACCTGTCAAAGAAGGGACACTTTTAATATTAGTACTGCTAACTTGAGCAGCTGACAAAATAAAAGAATCTACATGCATTTCTGAAATAAAAGTAATCTATAACTGATTATTACAGTTATTTATTAATTGAAAACCCTCCATGTTTTCTTCCAAAATTGCCATTTTGCAGAGGGATTATTAGGGGAAGAGACAGTTGAGAGGTTTGGATATGCCTAATTCTATAAAGCAATTTTATTTGCACATATCTCTCAACCTGTTAATGCAGGAAATCTGGACAAGGCCTAATATATTGGGGGAACATACAAACACTACTAAAAATTGCTCTTGTATAAACTTAAGACAGTTGATAGAGTAACAGGTTTTGCTTTAGCATGCATTTTTCTGAAGGTTATGACGTAAAACTCAATGTCTGTCATTTAGTGACTTCATTCCTAAATGATTTGCCAGAAAATCACACATTTTATGAGGAACAAACCAAAAATAAGAAGCAAATATCTATTCATTCTGCAAAAATATGGACAGCTGAGAGATATAGTTCAACCAGGGCTGTCTGAATTTGCTGCCCTTCCCCTCTCAAAATCATGGTCGATTGGAGTCTCCCCCATGCAACCATTCCAGTGTCCCATTTCTTGGTTATTTTGCCCCATTTACCATAAACACTGTAATGTGCATACTGCTTTACTTCTGCAATGATTTGGATTTCATTTGAAAGTTTTATTTTGCATTTTTACAGCACAAACCCCAATAGATATCTGCTAAACAAAGCAATGCAGTCTCACAATGAAAACAGACTTAGCATTAAAACTTCTCTGCCCTTGAAACTCACATGCATTGAAACAGCATTGAAACCCACATTCAAAGAAAATACATTTTCCCAGTGGCAGATAAAGATTAACTTTGGGCTGTTTTCAAATCATAGGCCCCTTGAACACAAAACATACACATGCTCTTTGATACACCTTCCCAATTGTATTAAATTGTATTCCTTGTACAATACAGTACAGTTGTTACAAAATGCATGCACCAATGACAAAACTACCCAATTCAGAACATTTCCATCATAAAAGTCTACTCAACCTTCTACACTCCACCAGTATCAGTAAATATGCACAATCTCTGAAGTATAAAAGTCATCTAAATAATTCTACATTAAAGAAATCTGTAACAATGAAGAGGTTGCTGCTAGCAAACAACTTTATATGTCATTGTTTATTCATCTACAAATAAAGTGCCTGTTGCCCTTGAGGAATAAATTGCCTATGTTGCATGCATTAAAAAAATGATAAGCTAGTAATATCGCAATAGGGACTGTATGGCAAACTGATAACAGGTTCATGGTTACTACTCTAGGTATCTTTGCCAAAAAGGACTGCAGCATCCACCCACTTTACAACACAGTACATTATCAGCAATGCATCTATTTACTGTGGGAGTAGAACCCACAACCTTCTGCATCAAAAGCAAGTACACTACCTGTTGTGCTATTACCAATACAAGCAGACTAAGAATAAGCAGCACTAAAGTTTTGTTCCCCTGCAGCTCTCAGCTCCTTGTAAAATCTACTCGACACGCAGTTGTATCTCTGAACTTTGCAGCACAAGAAATCTTGAAAAAGCCGCAATTTATTGGGGGGGGGGACAAAAGCCCAAAAACCAGGGACACATTTTAAACATTGCTTGTACAATGTTGGAAGGTTGCTAGAATAAAATGCTGTTACCACCATACATTTCACTGCCACGTCTTTAACCCAGGGGACCCTGTGCAAAACAGTCAGAGAAACATACCACTATGCCAAATCAGCTGTTTTGTAAAAGAGAGGAAGACAAACTTAAATGGCTACCATTTAGTGAATTCAGTTCTCACCATAGCTGTCAACCTCTTGGCACAAAACACTTGAACAAAGCCAATAATGGGGGAATACAGCCCCCAAACATATTCAGTGAATTCAGTTCTCACCATAGCTCTCAACCTCTTATCAAAAAACATGTGGACAAAGCCAGTAATGGGGGGGAATACAGCCCCCAAACATTCAATGAATTCAAGAAGCAAAAATACACACCAAACAGGAACCCCAGTAACACCAACGAATAAGTATCCAAAAACACTGACTGAGGTATGGCTCCAGTTCAAAGAAAAAGGTAAAAAAGCAATGAAAAATTCTTCAGTAGCAGTACTGGTTTATTACAAAGAGACACAAGCGCTTTCACCAATGCTTCATCAGGTGTACTCAATCAGATAATAACCACACCTTATATAGTGAAATTTATTGATATCACATAGCATGCAGTATAGTATTTAAAAAGACACACATATAAAAACACTTGTTAAAAACATATATCAATATATATAAAGTGTATAATATAAAATATAAATACATATGTATGTTCACAAAAATATTGTAAGATACATAAAATAAAAATAATAATAAAAACACCTCATCTCTTCAGACCCCTTTTTAAAAGAACTGGTCTGATAGGTAGACTCTCATTTAACCCATGTCCAAAATTGGCCCTTAGCATAACAATCCAGCTAGCCTCTATCTCCTCAGTTCTTAATCTAACATCACCCCCTCTGATATTCTCAGATGTTGTGGAAAGAACCTGAAATTTAAAAATGTGATTGTTGCCTGTTCTACTGACATGTTTGGCTAGGGCATTAAAAATAGTACCCTTTTTAATATGATAGACATGCTCTTTTATCCTTTCCCTCAGGGCTCGGTCAGTCTTACCTACATAGAAACAACTGCAGGTTTCGCAGACTGCCAGGTATACCACGTGCATAGTACTGCAGGTGGACAATACTCTGATATCAAAAGTTCTACCTGTATCTGGATGTTTAAAAAACTTGCTTTCATTTATATAAACACATTGAGCACATTTGCCACAGGGCTCTGTGCCATTCTTATCATTCTTTGTAGAACTGGACCTGGGGGTGCATAATCTCCTGTTCAAATTTCTATAATTCCTAAATGTAAATTGTGGTCTCAAGCCTAGTACCTCTGCTATTTCAGGGTCTGATGTTAAAATATTCCAATGCTTATTAAATATTTCAGTATACATACTAACATTTTTGGAATAAGGAATGCTAATTCTTAATTGAATGTCATATTTCCTAGGACTTCTGACATACCCTTCCGAAAAATAAGGTCTGGCTTTGGTATATCTAAACTGTCTAACTTTGTTCTCATTCCTAGCCACCATTTCTTCACTATAACCTCTCTGCGACAGTTCTAAACTGGTGTCGCTCATTCTCATCTCATATTCTTCTGTGTTAGCACTCAGTCTGGATGCTCTTAAAAACTGATTTTGTACAACATTATTAAATATGTAGTTAGGGTGCATTATACCATCTAGAAATATGTCATTGACTGATATTGTTTTTGATATAAAGAAGTTCACAAGGAATTTAACATTAAGACATATGTTTAAAACTGATGCACATGACAGTGAATTTGTGTTTAAGAAACCGAGCACCTTTGTTCCTAAGCTTAATTCTTTAGTCAATGCCTTTGAACAAGTTTGCATTACTGATGTATACAATGTTTACTATAATTACAACAGTTATAATGCTGCTAGAAATAATTTAAGTGCAAGTGAATTTCAGGCTTTAAGGAATTTAGAAAATAATGTAAACATTGTCATTAGACCTGCCGACAAGGGAGGCAGGATAGAAGTTTTAGATAGAGATCAATATTTTTCATTAATGCATGATATGTTATGTGTGTAATTAAGAATTAGCATTCCTTATTCCAAAAATGTTAGTATGTATACTGAAATATTTAACAAGCATTGGAATATTTTAACATCAGACCCTGAAATAGCAGAGGTACTAGGCTTGAGACCACAATTTACATTTAGGAATTATAGAAATTTGAACAGGAGATTATGCACCCCCAGGTCCAGTTCTACAAAGAATGATAAGAATGGCACAGAGCCCTGTGGCAAATGTGCTCAATGTGTTTATATAAATGAAAGCAAGTTTTTTAAACATCCAGATACAGGTAGAACTTTTGATATCAGAGTATTGTCCACCTGCAGTACTATGCACGTGGTATACCTGGCAGTCTGCGAAACCTGCAGTTGTTTCTATGTAGGTAAGACTGACCGAGCCCTGAGGGAAAGGATAAAAGAGCATGTCTATCATATTAAAAAGGGTACTATTTTTAATGCCCTAGCCAAACATGTCAGTAGAACAGGCAACAATCACATTTTTAAATTTCAGGTTCTTTCCACAACATCTGAGAATATCAGAGGGGGTGATGTTAGATTAAGAACTGAGGAGATAGAGGCTAGATGGATTGTTATGCTAAGGGCCAGTTTTGGACATGGGTTAAATGAGAGTCTACCTATCAGACCAGTTCTTTTAAAAGGGTCTGAAGAGATGATGTTTTATTATTATTTTTATTTTATGTATCTTACAATATTTTTGTGAACATACATATGTATTTATATTTTATATTATACACTTTATATATATTGATATATGTTTTTAACAAGTGTTTTTATATGTGTGTCTTTTTAAATACTATACTGCATGCTATGTGATGTCAATAGATTTCACTATATAAGGTGTGGTTATTATCTGATTGAGTACACCTGATGAAGCATTGGTGAAAGCGCTTGTGTCTCTTTGTAATAAACCAGTACTGATACTGAAGAATTTTTCATTGCTTTTTTACCTTTTTCTTTGAACTTGAGCCATACCTCAGTCAGTGTTTTTGGATTCAATGAATTCAGTTCTCACCATAGATAGCTCTCAACCTTAGCACAAAATACATGGACAAAGCCAATAATGGGGGAATACAGTCCCAAAAATAGGGACAAATATCCATGTTATAAACTTAGACATCTGCTAGAATAAACAGTTTTGTGTTACCATGTACTTTCTGAAGAATATGAAGTCTGAAATTCAAATGCCTGTTATTTTTAAACATTTAACCAGGAAACTAGTCTGACTTAGAACAAAAGACAATTTTCAGCAGAGCAGGGAGAAACTCCAGACACATCTTTGTAAGATGGGAGGCCATGCAGACTCCACACAGAAGGCAACCCAGCCAAGAATCAAACAAGAGAACCTGTAGCTGTCAGGCAACAGTGCTACCAGTGCACCACTGCACTACAGACTTTGTAAGCCAAGGAAAAATGTAGATACAGAAACCACAAATTTTATGAGGAACAGAACAAATATGAGCCAAAAATCTGCAAATTTTTTTAGAAATGGTGGTGGATAGGGAATTCAAGTTCTTGCCACCTGCATCCAAGATACAGGGCTCAAGCCTGAGTATCTCTACTCACTGCCATTTGTTCTCTCTAGCCACCAGTATATAGCAACTGGGGCATTACTCACACACACAAGTCTTCACCTACCTGTTTCATGCACAGAACATATTGCCAGCGACCGACCAACAGAACATGTCCAAAGCCACAGAACCCATCTGCATGATGCCCATCCAGCCAGCAAAGCCACAGAATCCATCCAGTGACCAACAGAATCCATCTGCATGACACCTGTGCAGTGAAATCCCTGAGAAAGAGCTCTCAGCTCACTCCTCACTGACTCTCAGCTCACTCCTCATTGGCTCTCAGCTCACTCCTCATTGGCCCTAAATGCAAGGGAAGCAGTCTGGAGCTCCTCTGTTCTGTGCGGTCGTTGACTGCACAGATTCCTGGGTATCCTACAGCACAGGTTGCTGGGTACCTCTTTCTCTGCATCTGGACTGCTGATAAAGGCAGTCTGAGTGGATTTTTTGTTTCACAGATTTTTTTTTTTCTTTGTTTTTCTAGGTGGGAGGGCTGCAGACCAGCAGTCCGATAGCACAAGCCACCCCTGAGTACTGTACAGAATGAAGGGAATTTGGATATAGGCTATTTAACTGCTCTTGTCATGCAGTTAACACAAAGAATGGATAACCTATATCAACAAATGGACATTCTAACCAGAAATAATGCTACTGGGACTTTGATTGCTCAAAGGGAAGTCAGGGATGTGTCTACAGACTTTAACATCACCCCTCAGTGCCTTGCTGCCTGCCCATCAATGGAATCAGCATCTAGACAAGAAAACGACATGCAGCCGCACAACTCGGAAGCAGGAGAATGAGAAGGAATGATTATAGGTTCATCGGTTCATAGGTAGGTACCAGGCTATTGGCCGAAGGGGCTACGTAAGCCTAGCCAACAAGGTTCCCTGGCTTACGCCACCCAAGAAAGTTATTTTCCTGTGCCACTGTCAAACAGAGACACAGAAGTGATCCCCGGGGTGTATTTCCTATTTCCCATCCACTCATCAAGATTTTTCTTAAAGAGTGCTAATGAAGAACTTTGCTTGACATAGATGGGTAGCCTGTTCTAGAGTATGGGAAGTCTCTGGGATAGGAATCTATCCCTCCAGCATGTCCTGTTTATTGTGGTGACAAGGTTTAGGTCCCTAGAGCATGTAGCTCGGAGGGATTGGGATTACTTTAGGTGTAGCATGTCCAACAGCTCTGGGCTTGACACAGCTTTATGTGTTAGGCAGAGATCACCTCGGAGTAGGCGATATGCTATGGAGTAAAGCTGGAATTTTTTGAGACGGTCAGTGTAGGGCATTTGTTTGAGTCCAGTAATCCTTTTTGTGAGGTCCTTCTGTGGCCTTTCCAGCTGCTGCAGATGTCTTGTGAGGTATATTCCAAAAGGGGCGTTGTACTCTATAATGGGTCTAATGAGTGTCGAGTAGAGGGGAACAATGACCTCTTTTTTCCTGGATGAGAACCCTTTTATGATGAGGTGTGCCATGTAGAAGGACTTGCTGACTACTGTGGCGATGTGACTATCAAAGGAGAGACTACTGTCCACCTGGGTCCCAAGGTCTCTTATCACACATTTGGTGTTAAGTAGATTGCTGCCTATGTGGTAGTTCATGGGTACAGAGTTTTTACCAAAGGGGATGACACTGCACTTTTTGGCATTGAGCTTGAGGCCATGACTCTGACACCAGGCATCTGTCTCAGAGAGGCCCTTCTGTAGGATGTTCACATCATTTGGGGACTTGACTATGGCTCCTAGTTTGCAGTCATCTGCGAACTTCATTAGCCAGAGGCCTTCTGTGTTATCCTGTACTTCAGAGAAGTAGATACCAAACAGGAGCGGTCCCAGGACGGAACCCTGTGGTACTCCACTTGTCACTGGTTTGAGGTCAGATTTGGAGTCTGCAACTTTTACAGTGTGGGTTCTGTCAGTGAGCCAGCTGGCAATTCATCTTGTAATATAGGGATTTATGCCTAATTTATTGAGTTTAGCTATAATTCCAGAATGGGGGGTGGTGTTGAAAGTGTTGGTGAGGTCAAGATAGGCTGTGTGAACCACCTTACCCTCATCTACGGCTTTGGTGACTGCCTCAAAGAAGTCGATCAGGTTCAGGAGGCATGATCTGCCTTTCACAAACCCAAACTGGGTGGGATCCAGAGTTTGGAGGTTACCAATGTCTTTGTTTATGATATGTTCCATGGCCTTGCAGACCAGGCTCGTCAGGCTAATAGGTCTATAGTTCCCAGGATCAGTGGTGGCTCCCCCTTTGTGGAGTGGGATAACTGTTGCTGTGCGCCATTCAGTGGGCACAAAGCCTGATGAGAGGCTATTATTGAACATGGTGCTTAAGTGAGGAGCCAGTTCATTCTGAAGTTTGTGTAAAATGCAGCCTGGGATGTTGTTCGGTCCATGGATGCTGTGTTTTTGGCTTTAGAGAGTGCAGCTTTCACCTGCATAGTTGTGATTACAGGGACTCTGCATTCTTCCTGTATAGATATGGGCCCTTTAGGGGTGATGGGGGGGTAAAGTTTGCACTGAACCTATCTGCCAGGATGTTGGCAATATCAGTTGGTTCTGTAATTTTCGTGCCTTTGTGCTGTAACTCAGAGCAGATCTGGGTGTTGCCATTGAGATTCTTGACATAGCTATAGAATGCTCTGTGGTTGTCCTAGGAATTAGTGGTGATTTTATTTTCGTAGCTAGCTTTGGAGGATCTTATAAGGGATCTCAGCTTCTTACTGAGGCTGACCAGGGAGCTCCTCCACTCATGGGATTTTACTCTCTTTTGCAACAGTTTCTTCCTTCTGTTGTACAGTTTGTTTATGGCAGGGGACCACCAGATTGGCTTCCTTTTTTTGGAGGATAGCATCTTGGTTCTGTTTGGGATAGCACGATCCATGCACTCATGTAAGTGCTTATAGAGTGCATCTGTGTACGTTTCAGCAGTTGTAACTGTATTGTCCATCTGCATGGGTGTCATGAAGTTCACTATTTCTGAAGTTGGCTTTGGAGAAATTTTTTACTGTGGTTTCCTTAATGGGGGGTGAGGGTGGGATGTGGATATCAAGGGTGATTAGCTTATGGTCGGATCGGACCAATGAGGAGTTGACTTCAGGTGTGGAACAGCGGTCACTCATGTTGGTTATGACTAGGTCTAGGATATTGTTGCCCCTGGTGGGGGTGTGTATAAGTTGATCTAGGGCATTGGAGTTTATGAATTTCAGAAAGCGTTGCACTAAGGAGTTGGTACATGAGTAGTTTTCCCAGTTAATGGTGGGGTAGTTGAAGTCGCCCATTATTAGAGTGTTTGGTTGAACCCTAATATTTTCCAGTACATCAAGAAAAGAGAAGTGGGAATCCTGGGGCATGGTGGGGGATCTGTAGCAAGCTACAATTTGGATTGCAGTTTTGCCAACAGTCAATTGCACTTGGATAACCTCGGATGCATTATACTGAGCAACTAGCCTGGAGGTGTGGATATCCTTAATGAATATGGACACACCTCCACCTTTGGTGTTTCGGTCCAGGTTACGTGGCCGAAAAGTGTGGTATGAGTTATAGCCTGGTAGTGCAGGGGTGCTCTCTGGAGCCTTGAACCAGGTCTCAGTCACTGCACAGATATCGATGTTCTCCATTTTAAGGAGTGCCTCGAGTGAGTGCATTTTGAAATTTAGACTTCTAGCATTGAGTAGCATTACCCTCAGTTTTTGCTTGCTTGTTCCTGTTATGGTAGTGAATTTGTTACTTGAACCCTGCCTAAAAAAGGCACTATAGGGGCAGCAAGATCCTTAGCCAGTATCCAAAATCCCAGGGGCGACAGGTGCAGGCCATCTGTGGCAAAGCATCATGGTCTGTTGACCATGTCATCCCAAGCAGACAGATACTGGATCCCCTTAGATTGACACCAGAAGCTTAGCCAATTGTTGAAGTCAATCATTTTGTCCTTGTACTGCGGTATCATTCTGGGCAATGGCAGAAAGCTACTCAGGGCTAGGGTCATGCCTGCCTGGGCTACAAGATCGGAGAACTCTTTCATGTCTCTTTTCATGTAGTCCAGGGAGGTACGTCTCAGGTCATTCACACCAACATGGACAATGACAGAGTCATATTTGTACTTGTTGTGGAGTGACCTGAGTGCGTGGTT
Organism: Protopterus annectens; assembly: GCF_019279795.1. Lineage (NCBI taxonomy): Eukaryota > Metazoa > Chordata > Ceratodontiformes > Protopteridae > Protopterus > Protopterus annectens. Next base: position 387,632,354 of record NC_056734.1, on the reverse strand, counting down.
TATGTGGCGGATCCTGGCACCCGACAGGCAGCTGACAGTAACCTTCTCCTTGTTTAGCCTGGTGAGTGGGACATCAGTGTGCCTGACCATAGAGTCACCTATGACTAGTGTGTTGGGTATGTTGTTTTGCCTTATTGGCTGTGTTTGAGTGGCACACTGAGTCTGTGGGCTATGTGTCATTTGGGTTGTGTTGGGGGATGGAGGTTGCTTGTGTTTCTGCTTTGGAGGTCTCTGTTGCTTAGGCAGATTATTATTGAGAGCCTCCGCGAATGTTTTTGAGCTTCTATGTGTGGATTTTGGTGGTGTAGACGTAATGAGACTATGTGATGAGTGTGGTGTGGTGCAAATGTTTACCTTCTCCTCATGACTGTCAGGTTCAGTTTTGGTTGGAGAGAGCTTTACCTCCAGTTTGGCTAGATAAGTGCATCTCTCACAGGTTGTAGTGTTGGGTGATAGGAGGAGAGGGTTGTCTGTGTACATGAGGCAATTTCTACATTGCCTCAAGATGCCCAGATTCATCAGATAGACAGGGGAGAACATTGGGAGCTGACCCTTGGACATGCCTGAATAAAAACTATTTTCCTCTAGATAAGTGAGGAAAGTGAGTACAAGAGCTGTTTTTCTCAACGTCAGTGAGAAAAGTAAGTACAAAAACTGTTTTCCTCTAGGTAATGAGGGAGATTGAGTGCTATAGTAATTAGTAGCTTATTTAGTGCTTACAAGTTCTGAACAAGTGCTGAGCATGAATAAGCAAATTTAAGTGCTAAAGCTAAAAATCTGTATCTACACTAGATGAGTTACAGGACAGAAACAAGTGCAAATGCAGGCTTTCAAATCAGAAAGTTGAGAGAGATGGAAGATGGAAGATTGCCCAAATGGCCAATAACTACAAATTCTGGGCAAGAAGCACTCCTTATGTGGTAGACAGGTTACCTAATGCTTACCACTCCCACTGATAAGCTAGAAGGCTTCCCTCCAACACAGAAAGGCTTGGGGGGCTCAGAAGCTTACAAACAGTCCTGGATACAGCAAATCTGTATCTGGAACACTAGTTACAGGAAAGGTAGGAAACAGGCTTACAGTTTTTTTTGTTTTTTTTTTACAGAAAAGTAGCAAAAACAGTCGTGAAAACAATTCACATGCAGTGCAAGCTAGCACGCTTGAGTATGTAGCAATATTAGACCGCACACAGTTTGAAAAATGCAATTAAATTAAAAAGGACTAAAAGCAAATGCATAAAGGGTTTATTAGGCAGAATGCGGTAAAGAGATGGGACTGGGGGAGTGTCCTAGATCAAATCTACAGTGGGGTGGGCACTGTAAAAGCCACCAAATTTAACTACAAACCAAAAACAGGGAGGTGGGGTGGGGAAGACAGTTTCAGCAGAGATCTGAGCATCGACTAATATAGTACAACTATTTAGCCAAAAAAAATATACTCAGCGCTGTATGTTTGCAGATCAGTCTCTCAGAACAGTGAGACAACAGATATCTAAGCAACAATTAAACTCTATAATAAAGAAAAATATACTCAGCTCTGTATATTTGCAGATAGTCTTGTAAGGCTGTCTCTCAGAACACAGGTTCCAATTTAAATGCAGGCTGTTATATACAGAATGCGGCTGTTTTCACAGAACAGAATGGCTTCAGGAAAGAAATTCTGCAATTAAATGTCTGGTTGCAGTCTGGACTTGCCTTCAAAAATGAAACTGGACATAATTTCACTTCGATTGAAGATAAGCTCAGTGATTCTGACATAAAACTTTTGCGCTGCAAGAAAGTGCAGCTTGAAAACACTTATTTAAGGGAATGCATCAGGTTAAAAGTCATTCCCAAGGGCCTGAGACTATGGCGTTTCCCATCAGGATTAATTAATAACTCTGCATTTCATCTTGAACTGTTACAACTGTTTGATAGATGTGGACTTGTACTGTTAGAATTATTGGTGACAAACAATGCAAGTGAAACAGATATTTTATTTGAAGAGTTAACTGTCTTGAAGATAGGGAATATGACTTAATGAAATATGAACATTTAAGAATATAAAATAGCATTGACCAGCACAATAATAAACTGAAAGCTGTTATGTTAACAAGATTGACAGAGATGTTGATGATTATGCAAATGGTGTTGCATATCCCAAGCCTCCAGGTACACATAGAAAAGCCAGAAATGTAGTTAATGACAACAAGAATTTTTCATCAAACTCTGGCATTGACCAGGAAGGTGAGGGAAACATAGATGAGAGAGAGGATGGGTTGGGCTTTAGCTTTGATAAAGAGTACCCTGAACTAAGCAGAAGCAAAAGAATAAAGAATAAAGCGAATTACAACAATAAAAGACAACAACCTCAGGTGGGATTTCAAGCCCTGGGGTTTCAAGGGGCCAGGCCCAAAACCAGGAACTGGAGGACAGAAGTGTGCATCATAACACTTTTTGTGAAAAAGTGGTTGATGAGTTTGTTAACAAAGAACAGGATGTAAGTATTCCAATTTTGGACGATAGTAACAATGATTTCTCATGTACAATGATATTGAATAGACAGAAGGATTTTTCTGAATATAATTACTCAGAGTCTTACATAGATGAGACAATAGCAGATTTACTTTAAAAGAAATGACATTTGTACCCACTAGAAGGTTTAATGTTGTTGACACTGTCATTGATTTAAAAATTTATTTAAGAAAGTTGAATTTATTGTTATTGTATGAGAACCATGATCATGATAACAGCCGTAAAATTTTCAGGATTAGTTCCACGTACAACCTCCCCTTTACATCCTAAGCTTGCCATTTATGAGAAGCTCTGTGAATTACAACCTACACAAACATAAAAATTCTATTAGTCGAGACTTTATGAACGTTAATTCAGAGGAACAGAACAGTTTGACATCATTACAAAGGCAAGATGTTAGGATCATGAAACCAAAAAAGGGGGGAGGGGTTGTGATCATGGACACAGCTATGTACACTCATAAACTGCAAACCATGCTTAATGCTGAAAACTATAGGGAAGTCTCTCTTAACAAACTTAATGGAGCCTATAGGAAAATTTATGGGCAACTGAATGATATGTTCTTAGAGAGGAGAATAGACATTTCATTATACAACTATTTAAATGTAATTACCCCAAGATTTCCAGTATTTGTTGACATTCCCAAGATCCACAATGGCCTTTTAGATCCCCCTATGAGGCCTTTAGTGGATGGTAGAGATTTGATAACAGCTGTATGTGCCCAGTACTTAGACTATGAGTTAAAAAAATTGCTAAAAAATGAAATTCAGATATGCAAAGACTCCTGGACATTCTTGGAACACATCAACAATATAGTATTTGACAAGAAAGACCTATTAGTCACTACTGATGTGAAAGATTTATACACCGTCATTCCACAGACTATTGGTTTGGATTGGGTTAATGAAATGTTATTAGAGCATAAGGTTCACCAAGATAAAGGTAATCTCATCTTGGAATTACTGGAAATAGTTTTAACCAACAATTTCTTTATATTCAACAACAAATATTATTTGCAAACAACTGGTGTAGCCATAGGTTCAGCTTGTGTGTGGGGGGGTGTTCGCCAACACAGTCATGGCATACTGGGAAAGACAGTTTGTATTCCAGTCAAGCTACTATTCCCACATCAAAATGTATCACAGATTCCAAGATGACATCAGTTTAATATGGGGAGGCCCCCGGAATTACTTGAACAATTTTTACAATACATAAATAGTACTATCTTTTTTTTACATTTCACTTGGGTTGTTAATGTTGACCATATGGACTACTTAGATATTCATCTCTTTAAGGATGAAACTAATAGGATGTATGCCACAATTATTTACAGAAAAAAGACTTATTCCAACTCTTTTCTTCATTATAGCAGCTCACACCCCAAGCACCAAGAGAGATCAACTGTCAAAGGTCAGTTGGTAAGAGCTGCTTGGATGGTGTCAAGAGATGAAGACTTTGAGTTGGAATGTATTAATTTGAAACAAATGTTTCTGGAAAGGGCATACCCTTTAGATTTAATCACTAGAATAGTAAAAGAGGTCACAGAAAAGACAGAATCAGGTCACTTTAGACCGATAGTTAATAGCAATATTTTAGAAAGTGACAATTTGATTTGCAAATCCAGTTTGTTTCATGTGACACAGAATTCTTTGATAGAAAATTGTTCTCACAGAGGGGGCATTGATTCTGTTAGTTTGGAAGCTATTGTACCCAACCACATACAGAATACTTTTTTAGATCAGAACACAAATAGAAGGAACAGTAATACATTCCTGAAATCTTTAACTATCACCTATAGTACAGATTCTGACAGTTTAAGAGAGATTTTTCAGAAGAACTGGGACATCCTTATGGAGGATTGATTGTTTAATTGGGTTGATGGGCGTTGTATATATATATATATATATATATATATACATGTTTTTTAATTGTGACTTCAGTATTCTGAAGAAGTCCTATGTGGACGAAACCTAGGTAAACCTTCGTCTGTGTTTCGTTAATAAACCTGTGTTGGCCTGGATTCGTTTTCCTTTTTCTTCATCCTTATGGAGGATGTAGACATTAGGCCCAGTTAGGTGACAAGCCAACAATAACATACAGGAAGGGTAGAAATTTAAAACTGAAAAAAATAAAAAAAATGTTTAACATCGGGATCTAGCTACACAAGAACATGAGTGTTTATATTTCCATAAGTACAACATCCTTCATTAATATGAGAAATAAAAAAATATATAAGAAATGGAAATTAAGTCAAACTATAACTTTGAAAACAAAAAATAAAAGGGGCAGGGAAATTAAATACAATGTTTGAAGATCAGGAAAAACATAATAAAATGGATATAAAGATATTGAGCATAATAGGAAACTATTTTAGCTGCATAAGATGTGGTAGGAATAAAGACATACAACTAGATATGCTGAGTGCAGATAATAAAAACTATTCTCAAGCAAAATAGATTGAAGATATATTTACAAATTCTAAAACAGAGAAGTTTGATTCCACAAAGGTGGTTGTAATTTGTACTAGAAACATGCCAGCAACATCAGATATTGAAATTGAATTAAATTATGTTAAAAAGGTACTATGCAAACCAGACCCTAGTAAAGAACAAGGAGGATACAGAGACTGTAACGACGATCGCTTTACTATTACTGCTGGTATTCACTAGTGCGCTTAAGTACGGAAAAGTTCCTCAAGATTAGAGACATGCAATTGCTAATCCCATATTTAAAAGAAAGGGAATAAGGCAAACCCAGAGTCAAGTAGATCCACAAGTCTACTTTCTTGTTGTAGAGAAATAATGGAGCAGGTAATTTTGCATAAATTATTGTCAGAAATGGAAAAGTTGGGACTTGAAACCATATATCAGCACTCATATATTGAAATCAGGCCTATAACTATATGCAACATGATGTTCTATAGTAATATAATAATGGCTACAAATGAAAAGATGTGCTGTGATGTAATTTATGTAGACCTATCTTTAACATTTGATGTGGGTTAGACACAAAACACTGATCAACAAGTTAGAACAACATGGTATTAACATTAGTTTGATAAGCGAGATAGCTACATGGCTTACAAATGGGCCATGCCAAGTATCATATAGTAAACAAGTAGGTGAAATTCTAGATTACAGTCAGAGTATCCCACAGGACTCCATCCTGGGCCTATACTTGCTTAGGTTCTGTTTTTCTTATTTATGTTTTTCATCTAAGGAATTCTACAGCTGGAATACAGCTGACTTGAAAATGTGAAAACTGATTATGTCTGTTATGAATAGGGCATGACTACAAAATAACTTTACTAAAGTGACTAGATGAGCACAAGAGGGTAATATGCTAATAAATACATCAAAACTAATATGAAAATTGGGAAATATAGACTGAACAATAAAAATTCAATATAGCATACAGTGATTGAAACTAAGGATTCAATTAAGGACCTGATTATGAGGATAAATCTATTTTTGAGTTGTTCCTATCAACCAAGTGGCTAATGATAGTTATAAACCTAAAGGTTATATAAAAAGATTTATAATTCCTAGGCAATAAAAAATAATGAAATTATTGTTTGGAAGTTACATTCAACCCAAGCTAGAGTGGTGTGGAATAATAATATAGAAACCTTATAAGAAAATGTGTATGAGTAAATTGGAAAGAGTACAATGGGAATATACCAAGGTCATCAATGGATATGAAAGATTATGTTATAATAGAGGATTAAACTACCTAAACTCATGCAATGTTTCAAACAGATGTTTAAGAAAAGACTTTATTCAGAAGAAGTATACGGGGCATTTAGAGACAGAGATATGTTTAAGAACAGTTTATTATGAGGATGACTGTTTTGGTATTTAGGCAGGCTAGAATGGCATTATTGCTGATGCCTGAAATATTAGTATCTATTTGTGTATGCATGCATGTATATATGTATGTACAGATGCTCCCACCAACCCAAATAACATCAGTGGCAAGGACTAAATGAAATGTGGTGTAACAATGGAGGATCCAGGAAAGACCAAGGTGTGAATCAACTTGTCTAAAAAAGCAGAGGACCCGTACCCCTGGATGATAAAGAACACCTATAATGGTAGGGGTAGGAAAGTATCTAAGTAATAGACAAGTTCCCCAGAAACTGGGGTTGAGAATAAGCTTCAAGAAAAACTTAAACAAAATGAGGTCCCCCAAAAACTTGATGTTGAGGTACATTTACAAGAAAGGATTGAGGAAGAAAAAAGCCTTAAAGGGTGAAGGAGATCTCAAGACAAAGGAAAAATAGAAGAAATCATATGGAGCAATGACACGACTTACTCATCCTTGCAGAAGAGCTGGACATGGAGACTCCCTTGCCTGCCTTAGTGGAGGAGAATGCAGACTCTTCTACCTATCATGATGCAACAAATGATGGATATGTCAGTCTACTGGGACTCAAAGTAAGTCGGTAGAAATTTATGAGGCTCCATCTGTCAGATAAGCAACTAAACTGTGCCAGGGAGAATATATGCAGGGTGGTAGAGGAAGATTCCCCTCTTGGACCACCGCCAGCCTATGTTTACTTTGAAATATGAAAGATATGATATTATCTGTTGTGTACAGTAGCAAGAGAAAGACACAGAGAATGTTGAGATTATGTTATATTTGTTAACACCCATACCTGTATAGATCAAGATCTATGAGAATGTCCACATTTATGTTGATGAGGGAGTCTGGGCATGGACAAGACTAATACAAGGGTCTTAGCAAAGTTCTATTGACTGAGTGTAATAAAGAAGATAGGAAAAACTTTGTGGCAGCTGTCTGAATGTCAGACAACAGCCTCAAATCTGGGATTTAATACTCCCTAGATAATAATTAAGCTACCATTTGAAAAAAAAATTGTAATGGGCATTGTAGGGCTACTAGTTAGGTCTGCCAATGGACTATGACTGATCTTATACGACAATTGAGGATCTTAGATTATATCTCTAGAATTTTTCAGGGTTCACCTCCCAGGAAATCCAATTCCAAAGTGATTATAGAATAACTGTTACTATTATTTTTTTTAAATAGGCATATCAAAAAAAAAAAAAAAAAGGTTTTAACAGACCAAGGCACTCCGTTTATGTCCATGATCATGATGCATCTTTTTACCATCGCTGCAAGGTGAAATACCTGAGATCTTCTGTTTATCACTTCCAAAAAGATAATTTGGTGGGATGGTTCAATAAGCCACTAACGTCTGTTCTAAGAAAAGTAATTTGAGAAAGATGAGAGAAACTGGAACCAGCTGTTCCCTATTTGATAGTGTCTGTGAGGGAGATACCTCAAGCCCCTACAGGATTTAGCCCCTTTGTATTATTGTAATGTTTTGGACATAATAAAAGAAACATAAGAAATAAGGTGAACCCCTTTTCCTTTTAAGAACAGCACTCTACTGGTCTATATGAAAGGGTGGAGTTGCTAATTCCCATTGGGATTAATACGCCAGAAATGAGTCAAAAGAGAATATATAAAAATGAAGTCACTGAATGTGTAAATGAGGTAAATTACTTGTGTAGATGTGGTGAGTGCATTGTCAAAGGTTACTGACAATGAGCAGAGAAAAAACTGCTATCCACCCCTTGCCATGTGCTGATGGGTAATACCCTCTCTATGTCACAGAACAGCAGCTCCAAGATTTTCTTTTCAGAAATAGTGATATCTCTGAGTTATCAGCTGGAACCTCCCATATTAAGAACCACATTGAAACTACTCCAAGGTATAAAGTTAACCTATAGCACTACAGACTATCAGCACCCCAGAGGGAAGCAGTATAAGAAGAGAGCAAACATATGTTAAATTAGGATTAATCGAAGAGCTAACTAGTGAATGGTATAGCCCTATTGTGCTACTGCCAAAACCAGATGGTACTGCCCATTTTTCGAATGATTTCCACAAGCTTAACAGCACATCCTTGTCCAACAGCTGTCCTGTGCCTGAGATCAATGAGCTGGTGGAATGGCTGGCTAAAGTCAGGTTTCTTACTACCCTGTACCTGATCTAGGGATACTGGAAGATCCGCCTAACTGAAGTATAAGAATAATACTGAATTATCCACTGCAGAAGGTCTCTTCCAATATGTCATCATGCCCTCTGCTCTCTGTGGTATTCCAGACAAATTTCAAACTCAGCAGCTTGTGTGGAGTGGAACTCTCATCTTCCTAAAGTTCCATCAGTTTTAGACTCCTTGAACCAGGCAGGCATGACTGTCAGTGCCCTGAAATGCAAAGCTGGCATGACTGAGGTTAGATATTTGAAACATGTTATTAGATAGGGATTTATTATGTGTCTAAGGCAGAAAGTAGATGTGAAAGAACAGCCAGATCCCATAATAATAAAAAAAAAAACAAGTAAGGGCTTTCTTTGAGCTCACTGTGCATTAGTAAAACGTTATTAGAGAGTTTGCAGGTATAGTCTGTCCACTAATGGACCTGACTATAAAGACAAGAAGATAAAGAAGTTCAAGTGGACACCTGAGGCTGGCAGATAATTTAAGAGGCTTAAACAAAGCCTCTGTGCTGAGCCAGTTCTGATGACCTAGACTTTTCAAAGCTTTTTTCTCTGTGTACACAGATGCCTCAGTGGTTGAGATTGGAGCAGTGCTCATCCAGGGTATTGATAATAAGGGCCACAGTCTACTATTCTTGGGTTCATAGGTGAATACTAGGCTAACTGCATTAAAGGCCCTTTTTAAGCCTAGCCAATAACTCTAGGTCAGACTCAAACCCTCTACCTTGTGTCTGTGAGATGAAGACCTTAACCATTACACCAGACACCCCCCTAAAATCTTAGGCTAACTACCCTTGTGGGCCATTTTAAACAAAGCCAATTTCTCTTTCCTGAGAATCAAACTATATACCTTGTGCTTGTGAGATAAACACCTTAATCATTATGCCAATTAACCAAGTAAAACTGAGAGCAGATATTCAATGACTAGAGGGAATGACTAGCAATAAAGTGGGCCTTACAATCCCAACTGTCCTGTCTAATAGGTAGGGAATTTATTGTTAAAGATCAAAACTCTCTTCGGTGGCTTCACCAGTTGAAGGACGACAATGTCAAGCAGAGCTGGTGAACCCTAGCACTCCATTGTTTCCCCTTGTTTACTCTTCTGATATTCACCATCACAATACAGAGGGTCAGTCTTGGGCTGGCAGACCTTCCTACAAGCTGAAGCTGGATACTGACACCTTTAGAAGCCCAGTGAATTCACAATATGGTCAGTCACATGTCTGAGAGTGTAAAGTAAACTGGAGTGTTTTCATAAAGGAGAGATGTACTAATGTTGGCACTGAAATTGGGGTCCTGACTGAATCTGTGGCACTGTCAGTGGAAGTCAATATAGTTGGGATTCACAGTCATAGTGAGCCAGAGACTTTAAGTTTTACTGGATCCACAATATATTTTAAGATACTTTTTGTATCAAAGACTTTTGGTGTTGTTCCTTCAACAAGACGCTGTTTGAAATACTTCATATTTCACCAGTATAATACCTGGTGATGAGAGACTTTGAGTAACTGTGTATAATTCCATTAAAGAGTGTTACCCAAGCATCCCTGGCTATAAAGGTGCAATTAGAGCTGTCAGCTCTGAAATTTATAACAGCACCTTTATTAAATAGTTACTGCAGGAGCGACTAGTGAACTGAACATTATTTTTATGACAGAAACTATTCTACACAATCATTTTATTTTTCAGCTGTTGCTATCTTTTGTTTTCTGTTCTTGTAAAGTCTGTCTGATTTTACGTTTGCTTCTAGAAAAGTAATATTTTTAATAATTAAGGTGGCACTCTCTGTAACACTATGGCAGTCACCCACGTCCACCATTACAGAGGCCCATGCAAAGGTGTAGGTTAAGTACACAGCTGTACCAGACCATGGCAGACATCTTGTACTTCAAAGTCCTTCACAAACTCCACCTGCCTTCCCAGCACATAAAATATTCAATCTGTGCCCCAGCTCTGAGGCACACATACCCACCACAGGGAATCAAAATGGAGGGGTTAGTCACTACCATGATTTCAGGACCATATGTGATATGGCTGTGATACTTGGCATTAACTAGCAGATATGCAGATCTGTGATCCAGGTACATTGTGGAGATGGTGATGGCATAATATGGTTTAAAGCATGACATGCACCAGCTGCACCATGACATGGAATAAAGCTACAGGAAGCACACAGTACTCCTGAGGACACTGGTACATATGTTGCCTCCAGAGAGTCCTCCATGAGTCACATTGTAACCATCATCTGATCTCCTTCCACAGGCCATGCTTTCCATGGCAGTGGAATGGTCTGGATATAGATACAACAGCCACAGACCTTCCAAAGTCATACTACACACACTGTTGGTGAGATGGCATCACTGACATCTCTGTGCACAAAGCCATAACTCCTGGATATGAGTGCCATCCAGGTCATGGCCAGGGGTACTCTAGGAGCTCAACATATGGAGCACCTCATCATATTTCTCTCAGGTGCTTCTGTTTTTGTATCACTTCCCTGTCACCTGGTTGTGGGTGCTGGACAGGTCATGAGCATTGGTGCTTATCAGGATTAACACAGAGTATGCCCCTTCAGGGTTGATGCTCACAGGCCTGTAGTTCTATATCTTCCCTGCCACAGACCTCATCAAGTCCCGGCATCACAGGCCAACACAATGGACACTACCACTGGTTATGTAGTGAGAGCTTCATACCAGCTATAGAGCATGTGTTCCCTGATTCCCCACAATCTCCCAGAGTACATGGCTATTGTGCGTACCTCCCATAACATACCAAATATCAGTGTTGTACTCATTTGTCACTATGCCCACACCTGAAGATTACCGTGCCCTGCTCATTCCTAATCTTGGTGAGTATGGTGATTGTGGCCATTCCATGCAATGTTCTTGCCTAGCTCTTCTAATACTGTATGTATCATTTCATTCTGTCTTGTCCAGAACATGGCCAATAGCTGTGGACCACACCCTACCTCTTTGTCAGTACTGCAATGTTTGGTGCCAGCAACTGCCTCATTTGTGGTGGTAATGTGTGTTCCTTCACTGACTCAATACCGTGCTCTTCTGCTGCTGGTATGACTAGTATGAAAGCCCTTACTAATATTTTCACCCATTGATCTATTGCTTTGCACAATGTCACATTATCTTGCATGTGCCTGGACTGTATAGCAGTGCTCCTCCTAACATGTCTTGACAGTGGAAGCTTTATATCAGTAGGCTGAACACACACTCTGCTATATTTTATGTTTACGCATAGGTTGCATTATAGGCCATTGTTTGCATGATATGGGAATTACAGATGGGAGCCATCAATTAGGACTTTAAGGCACATCTGTCATAATCTGTAACACACGGCAAACAACATTTTACATGGGTTCTGCTCTCTGCTTGCATTGTTTCTCTGTGTGTAGACCTGGTTACCTAACATAGCTTTCAACATATTTGCTGAATAATCAGGGACAAAGCCAAAAACAAAAATGGGGACAAAGGCCCAAAAATCAGGAATTTTTTTTTAAATATCACTTTCACTTAAAAAACAACTCTCACTTAAAAGTTAATAGGACAGCAGGTTTTACATTAATGTGCATTTTAGGAAGCATGAAACCATAATGACTAGCATTGCTGAGTGACTGTAACCCTCAGTGATTTACTAAGAAATCAAACATTTTATGAGGGGTGGGTGGATTACAAATCTTCATCAGGGATATGTGGGGAAAGTCTTCTTAATGGAGGAGTCTGCTAGTCTGTCAACATTACTGAGTGATATGGGTGAGCTTCTTGATGTAAACTTTAGTATGAATCTATGAACCCTTGAACCTATGGGACAGGGCAAAAATGGGAGGAAAAATCATGTATGTACCATCCAACCAGATGACCATGTCGGAAGTCCCCTAACAGAATCTTTGGTATAGGTCACACGTGTGCCTAATGCATAAATCATGGGGACTGCTCCAGTGATAGAGAGACACATTATAAATAAACCTCTAGGCATTATAGATAACTTGTCAGTTCAGGAGGTGGGTTTACTTCCTGATGATTTATCACAGGCTCTCTGGACCTGACAGACTCTTGATGGCAATGCATGTAATATGCTTGTCTCTTAGGCCCTTAGGGAAATAGGATATGATGTAAAAATGCTGTCTTGGTGTTGGATCTGTCCTGTTCAGTTTTGGGAAACTAAATATACTCCTCCACATGTTGTAACATAATGCTGGGAACTGGCTTAAGTCTCATGAGGCTGATGCCTGTGATATTACTAAGGTGTCCTCAGTAAGTCACTGAACGATCCCTGTAACAAAGATGGATAAGGGTATCTATACTGTGATTCATATACTCCAGTGCTGCTCTGGAGCTTAACACTCTAATTTCCAATGATTGCAGCTTGAGCATTTTGACAAAATCAAGTAAAATGTTCATATCTCTGGAACCACAAGGATTAATAAAGAAATGCAAATGGCAAACTGTTCAGCAAAATCAATTCTATCCAGTGGCAGTGTTCATTAGATTTTAGGTCTTAAAGTGGATTTCAAAGTCATAGTAAACATAGCAAATATTAATTTTGTAATCATACCAAACATAAATTATATACAACTTGCAACATCTTAGTAAACATAAGCTATCCACATGCTATCACAAGCATTTTGTTCATACACCTGTGAGCTTTCACATGAGGCTAAGTCGGTCTGCATACTTCAACAGGTAACTGATATATTTAGAAAAATATGAAAATTCTGACAATGTGAGTATCTGGTATATGAACACCAAATAAAATCTCTTTAGCAGCATTAGATAGAGGTCAAATATCAGTGAAGAAATCTTTCAAGAGCTTGTATGCAGCATGTATTTGGAATTATTAATGTAAATATAATCAGACTAAGTTAGACACCTGCAGGCGTCAGTATTATGTAACTACAGAAATGCCTGGAGGAGTCATTAGGCTATAATGAGTTAATATCTTCAGGAATGGGTATGAGGCGAATCCTCTTTTATTCTGTTTAAGGTGAAATAGTTTGACTAGGTCCCTTCCAGTCTTCCTGCCCACATGGCAATTGTCTGCAGTCTGCTGATCAGTAAGCCAATGGTACGTCAGGTGCTGTCTATACCTCTTACATCAGTACAAATAATCATAACATACAACATTCTGGGCATACTTTATGATGGTTGCTGATGTTTATTTATTGATTGATGGATTGATTGATTGACTGATTGATTACATTTGTTGACTGGGATGGTTCAACTAAGCAAAATCCCATGTTCAGTGGAGGCCTGGAGAGAAAAGATCCACAGATAAAAGTGACAAAATGTTTTGAAACGGGCAATAAAAAAATTGAAAAAGCAGAAAGAAGCAACTAATTATTATTACTGTAAATAATAATAATAATAATAATAATAATAATAATAATAATAATAATAACACCAATAAGGTATACCACTAAACCTGGAATCATAAACAATCTGGACAAAGGCCCATGAGAGAATATAAGCAACTCAACTCATTGTAAGAATCTTCTCTATAAAATGCAAAATACAAATATGTTATTTTCCTGCAAGCACAACAGCATCCCCTGTCCTGTTTTCATTATGGAAGTGAAGCATTCTTAGTGTAAATCTATAACATGTTATTCTTTACAAATAACATTCTGTTAAGTCTTTGCTTACTTGACAATCCACCTTTCAAGCAACAGGTTTACTTTTCTGTTTACACTTTATTATAAGCCAATAATGCAGTCTATATGGATGGAAAATATTGTATAGGTAGGTGGGGATCAGACTGGCCATCATCTCTGTTAACAGTGAAGTTACCCAAACTTTTGGGCTATTCAGACTGTGATACAAATTCCATTTCAGGCACATATGACAGAAATCCAAACTGTGATCATAAATGACAGCCACAAAAAAAATAAGGGACATGTTTAAAATTTACCGTTATATAGGGAAATGCACAAAAAACAAAAAAGAAGTCAAGCCAATGCTTTCTACAGAATTACACAAACACCTGCCTGCAGGAGAATAAATTTAGTTCATCTTTTTGTCATGGAAGCAGTACGTTACATGGCAAATTTCACACACATATCCAATATAAATAAAAATACACACACACACACACACACACACACACACACACACACACACACACACACACACACACACACACACACACAAACATATATACATACCCAAACCTGAGTCAGTACAATAAATGAATGCTTTACACTGCAGTACATATTTACATAGCAAAACATAACTGAAGTACACACTTACAGCATTAAGTTTGGTTTGAAATTAACTGGATAGTTTTTCACAAGATGGGTAGAGTGAAAGTAGTGTAACAGAGGCTGTGGCATAGCTCTCAAATTCATTGCTTAAAAATTGAGGACAAAGGAACAATCAGGGACAGTTTTTAAATATTACTCTAATTCATTTAGAAAGTTATAATGACTACCAGTAATTCTCCGATATCCCCCCCCCCCCCAAAAAAAAAAAATCTAAAAATTTCATGACAGACAGGGCAAACACATGAGGCAAAATCAGGAGCGGTACAGGGCTATGAGATGGGTAAGTTTGGTGATAATTATACTAACTGTAGGCAGGACAAGAGTTGAAGATTAATATAAATTCTCACATAGTGCTTTTATAGAGAGAACCTACCAAGGCATTTCAGAAATGGCTGTGACCACAAATGTTTTTAATGCCAAGCAGACCTTTAGACTCCTTTTCTCTTCCATTTCCAAAGAATAAAACCAAGAAACCAAGACAGGATGAGAACCACCAATTAAAATATAGTGTAACATTTTTGTACCTACTGCTCCTAAAACATAAAAATGCCCAACAGTGCCCTGGCTTGGTCATCTAGCACCCGGTGCGGGTCCCAGATGAAGTGCAATGATATTCCTCCCAGTGCTTCAAGCGTGAAAAATACAAAAGGGCACTTTACTGTATTAAGCTGATGGCTGCATTGCCCAGAATTATTTGATGAAAAGTGAGGAAGATACAATGAAGCATAGTTGAAGATGACAGCTACCAGTGTAATAACATCATTTGGAAAGCTGGTACAGATTAAACCATAAAACCAGAAGATGGGTGGGTTCCACATTTTACAGAGTAGAATAGAAAACAGGCATAGTGGTGGGGCCAATACAGTAACTGGTTGATCACCTGATATAAACTGCTGTCGCTGAGTTCACCGGCCTTAAGACAATGGTATTTTCAAAATAAAAGCCCTTAATTCAGAACTGTCACCCTCTAAAATGTCTTTGCTAGATTAAAAATACATAAGTAAATGACTCTTCTTTTCTACATCAGCTATACAGTTACACAGCTTGATAACAAATAATGCTATAAATCAGAAACAGCTGCAAATGCTCACCACTCATTTTCTCAGGTAAATAACGTTTTCTTACAAAACATGACAGAGTACTGTAGAGCACTACCACATAATTTATATGCAGGTTAGTAAGTATTTTAATAATTTACAGCACTCTCTTCTCAAATTTTGGTTACCTATTTACAGAATAATAATAAACAGAATAACAATGAACTGTGTACTGAAGACTGTTTGACGGTGGGTACCAAGGACTGGTCCGACTCTGCAGCTTGACTTCTGAACTTTAAGTAGTAATGTCTCATTTTTTTTTTTTTTTTTTAATTAATTTAAAACAAAAAAACAGCTAGAGAGTTGTCCTCTGTGGCTCCATTTGCTGACTGATGCTGCCACTTATTAAATCCAGCCAGGCTAATAGCAATTTTGATTCTACACAATAATCCATATCCCCTGTTGCAACTTGCAAGTCCAACCACAAGAACATTACAGCCAGCCAGGTTTAGTAAACAGAGAGCATACACACCCCCTCCAGCCTTCAGCTGAATTCCAATAGGCTGGCATCTGCCTCACGGCACTGATGTCATCACACACACCCCTGTACATGATGACATCAGCAATAACTTCAACAAAAAAAAAAAAGAAAAGAAAAAAATCCGGGAAATTCAGAAAATAAAGGGTCCACTCAGGAATTTGTGGCACCCTTTGCCTTCAAAACTGCTAAATACTGAGGAGTTCAGTGCAGCTGAGATGTATGCAATAAGGCATTGCCGAGAAGACCATTAAGGTTTACAGTCACATGCTGCTGAGTTACTGCTGCTGACTCTCATAACATCGCTACATGATGAATGCCAGCATTTCAAATGGTAATGATCTGTGGCAGCAAGCAATAGAGTTCTCAGTCAGTCCACCACTTTGAGTGTCGTCATTTGCCTACTCTATTTAGCTTATTTGCATAGGGTTCATAATTTCCATGTCAATAAGCACTAATAAGCATTATATTATGCTATGTTGCTCCTTGTGTGACTGTGCTGTATGGGTCTTAGACTCACCCACTCTCTGTGCATTGTTGGTACCCATGCTGATTTGCACTGTACAATGCAGTACACATCTGTGAATCCTGGCCTTAGTATGAAGTCTACAGTGTTATGCCTTTGCTATTGTCATTTTGAAATGCTAGTTAATGACACCACTGATTCTTGTTTTATAATATTCTGTAGCTGTGGGTAAATTTATAAGCTTATATATGTATGATTTTTATACTCAGGATAAATTTTGCTTTAGCAATAGAATACTAGGCATGCAGTAAATAGTTACAGATGTATTTTATGTGAAAAAGCTGTTAACGTTAGGGTAAGTTATACCTTAGTAGTAGCAAATGCAAGAAAATGCACATGCAAGCTGCTGCAAGTATCTTGTATTAATTGCAGAGCAGCATATCTAGATTATTTAATGTAGCTTTTATGGTGTTTATTATTACAATGAGTAATCTGATGCAAGTAATGATTTTATTAGATTTTTATCATTGTTAAACTGATTATGGTATTATTACACTCGTATTATTTCATATTATATGTCAGATATGATTTATAGGTTGAGAGCTAGATGGATTTTATGAGGAATGGACACTGTTTAGGGATATATTATGTGTTCTAATAATGTAATCGGTTTGAAGAAAAAAGAAAAAAATCTGTAATGAGATTAACAGTTAAAGGATATACACTGGGGTCTTAATTAATTTTCTAGGGGGTATATGTAAATAGATAAGTTGATTTTTGTCTTTAGGAGATGACTTAGTTGTTGAATATAGAGTCTTCTCAAGCTATATATTTTTTTGCCCTGTAACAAGGAACACTGTTATAAGTGCTGTTGTGATAAGAAACGTAATCCATATAAGCTGCTTATGGCAGCCATGCTATGTTTGCTTCATGTATCAAGATTAAGAAGGATGACTGCATCAAGCTTTATGTAGTAATTCAGTGTTATTATCCTTCATATTTACATAGTGGTGGAGAAAAAATTACATTGCCTTCCTTGTCCTGCAGTGGTTATTTTGATGGGTTGATTGGATAATGATTTGGATGGAAGCAAAACTATCTTATGGACTGGTGAACTGACTGATGGAAATGTTTGGTGGGCTGGCTGTGATTTTTTTTTTTTTTTTTTTTTTTTTTTTGCAGCTGCTATTGCACATGAATATTACATTTCGGCAGTGTTCCCTTAGAAGGGATTAAATGAGGGGCAATGATGGCCCAGAAATATTAAATGACATTGTTATATTAGGCCATAATTGAGAGATGATTATGAGAATTATAGTGATGAGAGATACAGTATCTACATAAGGCTAGATCAGTGAAGGGACATTGTGAAAGATGAGGTATATTGGACAGTGAAACAAAAGAGACAAGGATCTGGATTCAACATTATATTCTTCTTCAAGGAGTGCAACTGAGTATTTGAGATCGACTTGTTAAATACAACAAATAGTAAAAACAATAAGAACTAGATCTCAACACCAGAAATAAAAACTCACCTATTTTAATACAAATACAAATAGCAGCTATTAGCAGAGCTTTCAGGAATAATCCCTTCTTCACTGCGCATAAAGCACAGTTCAAATACAGAGTTTTTAAACATAGCACATGATTCCATCATGCAATAAGATCGCAGCTTGTTATACAGAGATCCTAAAGTTTAAAGACACAACACATGTATAAAGTACATTCAAAAGCAACTTAAACAGCACAACAAATACAGGCAGTCAACAGCAACACTCACTTCAGTTTCATTTGCTTTTGTTTTAATACAGGTTTTAAAGTAAATAAAGCATTTAATCCAGATTCATGGTCAGCCTGCAGCTTTAAAATCCACCTGTATTCAACATTATATTGTCATACGGCAATAGCTAGGGATGTTTGTTTACATGATGACAAAAGATTTTTAAGAAACTTGAAAAGAAGTACTGAAACTACAAAATGACATAAACTGGAGCTGCGACTTGCTATTAAGATATAGTGTGGTGAGGTGTTACGGAACAGGAATCTAGGCTGGGTATATGGTGCTCTAAAAGTTATTATTACTGGGAGATGAAAAACGGAGAAATGGTGAGATGATGAAAGGGATGATTAAGTAACTTTAACATCTTCTTAGAATGAGAAAGTAACATCTTCTAAGAAAAAGATTTATCCATCTCATAGTAATTTTCCATTTTATGGTCATAACAACTTTTATAAGAAGCAGTTAGCATAGGCTGAACCTAATAGAGGGGAATTTGTATTAAACTATAATAGCACTATTGTTTAGAGGATAACATATGTGTTCAGATTTAAAACTGATAATGTGAACTGGCTACTACCATGCTGATTTGTGTTAGTGTGATGAATAAAGATGAATTTCTTATATAAGATCACATTGGTACATGTAGGTAGTCAGATTTCAAAACTATGCAGGTGCATTAACGATGACAACAATCAAAAGCCTTACTGTTATACATCAGGACAGCAAATATGAATGTAGAGCA
Organism: Protopterus annectens; assembly: GCF_019279795.1. Taxonomy (NCBI): domain Eukaryota; kingdom Metazoa; phylum Chordata; order Ceratodontiformes; family Protopteridae; genus Protopterus; species Protopterus annectens. The sequence continues at coordinate 387,612,977 of NC_056734.1, read as the reverse complement.
GGACCAGCTGACAGACTCTGTGATACACTAGACAGATTAAACAGTCACTCTGAGCTCAAGAAAACTGGAAAGTATATAATATAAATTTAGACATGCCAGAAAAAAGAAGTTGAGTCCACACAAATGAATTGTACTAGCTTGTGTACATTTAGCTGGAATCTGGGAATTTATAGATTATTAATATAGAAGGCAACCAATGATAATATAGATACATAGCAGTGACAGGTTAAGGATAAAAGGAATGGCTGAGCCAGGTTAAACCACTGACATGCTCTTAAGCTTTGCAAAATCCATCAACACTTCCGAAATTCAAAGACTGGCAGTTGTAAAGAGAAATACATTAATAAAATAAAAGCAAAATGAGAGAGAGAAACAAAATGATTTGAGAGAAGCAGACAGAAAAGAAACATGTACAAATGCTACACCTAAAGAAAAAAGTTCCAAAACACAGTCCAGATGTTTTGTGAACAGTCTTTTCATAAGGGGTGGTGTCTACTCTTAGAAAAACTGCGTGCAGAATGTAGAAAGGGGCACCATTATTCAGAAGTATGCAGATACAGGACTTAATTAATACGCCACAATATAAAGATTATAAGACAGAAATTAATTTACTGGCATGATAACGGTAACAGAGGAGATGGTGACAATAACCATAATGAAAATAGCACAATAGTAGAAGAAGGTATAAGTCACAGTGAAATAAAGGTAAAGAGAGATACAAGGTAAAAATGCTGCTAGACAGGAATGGACGAAGAGTATACTATGTGCGAAAGCTAGAAATGAGTCAAGCCCACTACAAATGTAAGAGCAAAAGATAAAATGATGAAAGCACTATTCAGTATATTGCAAGGTGAAGAAACTAACTTGATAACTTCCTTATTTGTATAGCAAAGAAGACTGCAAACATCATGTTAGATTCAGACTTTTTGGAAACACTTGTAGGGTAAGTGCAGTTCAGGGAAAATAGTTTTTTTGTACTTTGTGTGTCTTGTTTGAACAAAAAAACAAAAAAGAAGGTAAAGAAACAAACAATTGCTTAATAAAGTTAATTATGAATGTGCCATTGCAGATGTCTGTCTGTCTATTAAACACATACACAGTTACATACATATATACAGACAACCGCATACCCATATATGCGCTTATACAGTAATGCTAAACACATAAAAATAATATAACTTACGAAACTTTGAGTGAACATTTGTATTTTTGTAGAATAATATCATATTTTGTGCTTAACAAGTAGCTCACAAATGCATTAATGCATATAATAATGACACATGAATACTTATTTTATCTAGTTTTCCATCTCAATGCCACTTTGATAGCTTACTGTCTCAGTTTTCCAAATGATGGAATATGCTATCTGTCTTTGGAAACTACTGGCATTGTTCCAGCCACTGTGTCTCATACACATTTCAACACAAATGTCTCATTAAGATGATCACCTCATCTGTCCTTAACATGGTCTTAAAACATACTCAAAGAGTACAGCAATTCTCCTGAGTTTTCCTGTTTTACAGACATATACAGATGCCGCTAATATTTCAGCTACTCAGCAAAATGCCAGCATGGTAACTATCCATAGCAGAGCTGCAGACTTTCTGGTTCTTGAATCTGTTTATTTGCTATGTGAATGCTTTAATCCTATGTGGTGTTACATGCATACATGCCCCTAACTTGAAATTTTTGAAGGAGACAGAAATTGTTTCTTTCTACCTAATTGAGGAATATTGAAACATAAACTAAAATTAAAGCCTATTATACAAATATATGTAATAGGTCCTCGGTGATATTATTGATCCTTTAAATTATGTTTGAATTCTTTTATACCCTATGGTAATTATAATTTCTTTTTAATACATGGTATTATTAGAAATAATGTTGTTCACAACTCTGCTGTGAGCATTTTGCTTTTGCATCTGTTTCTGTTGTCAGAAGGTTTAATAAATTTGATCCCACAGTGATTAGCAGTAAACAATACATTTAACTCTGCTGGATGTATTCAAAACAGAGCTTTTATTTACAACCCATTATGTATAAATTTTAGGTAAATATGACAATGAGCCAACCAGTAGTGGCATAGCTTATTCAGATACATTGCAGGAAAGAGGACGTCATCTTAATAATATAAACAAATCTATGGCACATTTTTGTGGTTAAACCTAGGTATTACATTCAATAATTATTCAGAAAACAAAATGGATAAAATACAAAAGTCTTCTAAGATGAATCCAAGTGCAAGAATGATGTTAATACAATGTTGAAGAGTGGAATGTGAACTTGTGTTTAATTGCCTGGATAGTCCAGGTTGCAGGCTAAATCTGCCTTCTGTGTAAGGGTAATGTATCTCCAGACAGCCAGCTCAGCACTTGCATGTGACGTTTGACTGATGGATGAGCTCAGCATAGTGAAAAAGAACCACAATAATGGGTGTATGATGCCTGAGTCAGAGAATGTGGCGAAAGCAAAACAAATTAATTACTCACACTATCTTCACTTCACACTACGCCCAGCAGCTGTGATCCTGACTGACAGATGACATCACCTTCTATTATGCTTGCTGTTAACTCCTCGTGCAATCATATTCTAGCCTCACGTATCCAATTCATGTTGTTAATAACTATCCTGATTGGAAAAGAAGCTTGAAAAAGAAGCATTAAGCTTTAATATTTCTTTTTATTTATTAAAGTATAAAACTCAAGCTTTTACATATAGTCATTAAAAAGGAATTTCATATGCTGCAGACTTTATCTTGCACTTATTTCTATTATGGGCAGATGTTCATAGGATCATAGGTTCATAGTTGTGAACTAGGCTAATGGCCCTGGAGGCTTTACAAGCCTAGCACATAGGATTTCCCTGGCATTGTGCCACCCGAACTTAGTTCCTAGTGCTTCTGTCGAGTAGAGCCACTGGAGTGATCCCTGGGGTGAATTTTCTATTTCCCATCCACTCATCAAGATTTCTCTTGAAGAGGGCCAGTGAGGTGCTCTGCTTGACATGTATATTAAGTCTATTCCATAGCATGGGCAGTCTCTGGGTTTTGAGCCTGTCCCTCAGGCATCTTCTGTTGATTGTGGTAATGAGGCTGAGGTCTCTGGAGTATGTGGTGTGGAGGGATTGAGATTTCTTTAGATATAGCATTTCTAACAGAGCTGGGCCAGACATGGCTTTGTAAGCCAAGCAGATATTGCCACTAAGTAGGTGATATGAGACAGAGAATAGTTGGAGTTTTTTGAGTCTGTCCATATAGGACAAGTGTTTAAGGCTAGGATCCTCTTTGTGAGGTACTTTTGCAGCCTCTCTAGTTGTTGCAGGTGAGGTACATGCCAAATGGGACATTGTACTCGATGACTGGCCTAATGAGGGAAGAGTAGAGGGAGACAATTACTTCTTTCTTCCTGGATGCAAAACCCTTAATAATGAGATGTGCCACATTGAAGGACTTTCTGACCACAGTGGTAACGTGGTGGTCAAAAGAAAGGTTGCTGTCAACCTGTGTTCCCAGATCTCTTATAACGTCTTCTGTGTTCAGTGGACTACCATCAATGTGATAATTCAAGGGAACCGTATTTTCCCAAGGGGGATGACGACACATTTTTTGGCATTGAGCTTAAAGCCATTGTTCTGACACCAGTCGTTGATGTCATTGAGGCCTTTCTGTAGGATGTCAATGTCACTTGAGGAGTTAATAATAACTCCCAACTTGCAATTGTCTGTGAACTTTGTCAGCCAGAGTCCCTTCATGTTGGCCTGGACTTCAGAGAAGTAGATACCAAACAGGAGCAGACCCAGGACCGAACCCTGTGGGACTCCACTCGTGACTTGTGGGAAGTCTGACTTGGAGTCAGCTATTTTCACACTGTGGTTTCTATCTGTGAGCCAGTTTGCAACCCACCTAGTGATATAGGGGTTGATGCCTAGCTTAGTGAGTTTTTCTATGATTCCTGAGTGGGGAATGGTATCAAAGGCCATAGCCAGATCAAGGTAGGCTGTATGAACCACCTTGCCTTCATCCACAGTTCTGGTGACTGACTCAAAGAAGTTGACCAAGTTGAGCAGGCATGATCTACCCTTCACAAAACCAAACTGTGTAGGATCCAGAGTTTGGAGATTCCCTATATCCTTGTTTATTAGGTCCATGATGATGCATTCCATAGCTTTGCATATCAGACTCATCAGGCTAATTGGACTATAATTCACGGGGTCTGTAGTTGCTCCTCCTTTGTGGAGAGGGATGACTGTAGCAGTGTGCCATCTGGTAGAGACAAAGCCTGAGGTGAGGCTGTGATTGAACAGGGCACACAGGTGAGGTGCCAGTTCACTCTGTAGTTCATGTAGAACACAGCCAGGGATATTGTCAGGTCCCATAGAGGCTGTATTCTTGGCCTTGGACAGTGCTGTTTTAACCTGTGCAGCAGTAATACTGGGTGCCTGGCAATCTACTTGTATTGTGATTGGTCCTTTGGGGGGGGGTAAAGTTAGCACTGAATCTGTCAGCTGGTATATTGGCAATATCTGTTGGCTCGGTATAGGAGGTACCATTGTGCAGTAGCTCACAGCAAATCTGGATATTTCCATGGAGATTCTTTACATAACTGTAGAAGGCCTTGTGGTTGTCTTTACTATCTGCTGCAATTCTGTTTTCATAACTAGCTGTAGAGGATTTGATGAGGGATCTCAACCCTTTGTTGAGACTGATAAGGGAGTTTTTCCAGTCTTGGGACTTTGCCTTATTCCACATCAGTTTCCTCCTTCTGTTGTAGAGTTTGTTTATGTCAGGGGACCACCAGATTGGCTTCCTTTTTTTTCAGGAGAGCATCTTAGTTCTATTGGGTATGGCGAGATCCATGCATTTGTGTACGTGTTCGTACAGTGCATTGGTGTATGATTTGGCAGTCATGCAGCTATTCTCCATTTGCATGGGTGCCATGAATTTAGCCACCTCTGTTTTTAGTTAGTTTTGGAGAAGTTTTTCATGGTGGTTACCTTTGGGGGGGGGTGGATTTCCAAGATGATTAGTTTGTGGTCGAATTTAACCAGGGAGGAATTGACTACTGGTGTAGATCAATGGTCGCCCATGTTAGCAATGACCAGGTCAAGGATGTTGCTACCTCTAGTGGGGATAAGAATGAGCTGGTCTAGGGCATTGGAATTAATGAATTCCAGAAAGCAGTGGGCAAATGTATTGGTACATGAGTAGTTTTCCCAGTTAATGGAGGGGTAGTTGAAATCACCCAATATGAGAGTGTTAGGAACATGAAGTGTGAGTCTTGGGACATGGTTGGGGACCTATAGCAGACTATGACCTGAATCGCTGTCTTACCAAGTGTTAGCTGCACTTGAAGTATTTCAGATGCATTATACCAGTCTGGAGGTGTGTGCATCCTTTATGAAAATGGAAACGCCACCGCCTTTGGAGCTTCGGTCCAAGTTCTGCCGCCGAAAGGTGTGGAATGACTTATAGCTTGGTAGTGCAGGGGTGCTTTCTGCTGCCTTGAACCAGGTCTCTGTTACAGCACAAATGTTGATGTTCTCCATTATAAGGAGTGCTTTGAGTGAGTGCAATTTGAGATTTAGACTTCTGACATTGAGCAGCATGACTCTCAGAGGTTACCTATTATATTCTCGAAAGCCAACAATGTCGAATCCGACATTGGTGACACGAGAATAGCAAAAGTGCAGAACGTCAAACAGGTAAATGGAAATCTCTGTAAGGGGAGATTTCCATTTACTTCAATGCAGTGCAGTCTCGGAGTTGGTATATTTAAGTAGCGGGGGGTGTGGGGGGGCACAATGGTTAGATCATTAAAGGTCGACCTTTAGTGATTCGAACCATTAAACTTTTGAAGTTCTAATATAGACCCACTCTCAGATTGCATTACTTTGTAGCTGTTATGGTGGTAATTTGGTCTTTAGAACACTGCTTAAAAAGGCACTACAGGGGTGGCAAGAGCCTTGGCCAGTATCCGGAAGCCCAGGGGTGACAGATGCAGGCCATCTCTGGCAAAGCATCGAGGTCTGTCAATCATGTCATACCAGGCAGACAGATACTGGATCCCCTTAGAATTTTTCTGGGTATATGCATAAACATTTGCAGAATAACCTGTACATACAAAAAATAGATAAAAAAGTCATAGTATAGAATAAGCAAGTTAAGAACTATGAGAATTATAGTTCTTATATCATGTAACACTGTCAAGGCAGCCCAGATGCAGAGTTTGTCAATGTAGAGATCAGAATTGACCACCAGGCTTACAAAACTTGTTAATTTAGGAAGGGGACCAAACATTTTCCTAAAATAATAGGAATTATTTAACAGCATATCTGACGTGCAGTTAAAAACATAAACAGAAGGTATTTGTTACTAAGCATTTTAGCATGAATTCTGTGTGGAGTCTGTATGTCCTCCATGTGTTTGCATGGGTTTCCTCTGGGTGGTCCTGTTTCCTAACACATTCCAAAGACATGCAGTACGTGGATTGGACACTCTAAATTAGCCATAGGTGCCAGTATGCATGTCAATGTGTGGTATGGAGGAACAACTGTGGAAGGGCTAGCCACCCAGTGGTGTAAACCTTGGTTCTAGATAATTGTCACTGTTGAAGTGACACCCCTACCACATGTGCAAAAACAGGAAAAAATGGTTGTGGATGGATGGATGGATGGATGGATGGATGGATGGATGGATGGATGGATGGATGGATGGATGGATGGACTTTGTCTAGTAATCCTTTTTGGTATACATTTTAGGTTCATACAGATGTGACAGAACACAACTTTAGGCATATCTCTCTCTCTAAGAAAAGGTAAGGTAAATTGCTTGGCAGTTCTGAAGAATAAGTACTATACATAGTGGTTAAACAATGGCACAGTTCTAAAGTGTCTGTAGGATGACTGATAAATTAGGATGGATGGAACATAAGCCCTAGCCTAGATGGAAGCTTTTATGTTTCAGTTAACTAAGAAAAGCATAACCTGTTGCAAGTGGTAGAGAATGGAGCAGTGAATACGTAAAATAAAGTTAGCCATAACATATATTATTTTGATTAAGCAAATTGCAAAGAAGCATAACAATTTTCCCAAACTATAAGGATAACACAAGTAGGGATAACAGAAATAGTTGCAGAATATTTTCTGATATATTAATGTTGCTTGTATTACATTCTAGTATATTCATTTTGCCTGAATTAATCTGCCACATACTTATATGTAACAATAGATACTAACAGGACCTGTGAATTAATTAGGCACCAATTCCAGACTTTGGATGTAATTTTAACTTGCAGCTATTAGTTTTATATAAAGACCAGTTATATAGTGAGAAATGTAGGAGGATAAGGATCCATGCATTATAGTTTCATAGGTGAATAATAGGCTAACCTCCCTGAAGGGCTATTTTAAAACTAGCTAATAACCTGGAAGCAGAATCAAACAATGTACTTTGAGTTTATGGCGTAAAGACGTTAACCATTATGCTAAACCCATTCTCCTTAAATTTATTAAAATTTTAATTGACAACCAAGAGTAAGACTACATATTCTAAACTTAGATTTGAGAAATTTAAATATTATTTTTTCTTGGCAGAACAAAATATATAATCTATCAGAATTAAGGCCATTTCAGCAAAGAGCTCTGTGATAGAATTCTGAGCAAATATGAATGTACACCTTTGCAACAAGAAGATCTTAAGCACAAAGTACCAAAACGGTTTTCCAAGGGCAGCAAGTTCCACTGCACAGCATCCTTGTTAAATAATATGATCTTGTCCAAAGTCAACATTATTTAGATGAAAGGCAAGAATTTGGGTATGCTCAAAAAAGCATTTGTTTGACATTTTCTTGTAATAGTAGATTCAGAATGGCAAAAGTGTAATTCCAAAAATACTATACTTGCAAATTTCTAATTTAATAGCTTGTACTTCAGAACAATACACCGCTCTCACAACAATAAATACATCTGCTCGTCATGGGCTGAATGCCCATTTGAAATGACATATATAAACATCATATCTCCTTATTCAGCCTTCGCTTAGAGTAGCCTGTTTCATCTTTAATTGCTGTAGTAACACCAGCTTTCCAAAGCTATTCTTTGTTAGCATTAGTGGTTACCCTTAGTGCCCCACATTTGTCAGATTATATATGTTAAGCCTTCTCCCATTCTTTTTTTAAACTTGTTGGAATTTCTGTAATGGATAAACTGTAAGTACACTGTACTCCATTGTGCATCATACAGTTTGCATAGCTCTTTTAATGCCTCCACCCTGACAAAGACCATTTACCATTTATCCTATCAAATCTGACATAGCTGCATAATACAGCTCCTCTCAAGTCTGAAGCAAACGATATTTAACAAGCACAATTCTTTGTCTTATCTACCCCTAAACCTGAAAAAGTATATTACAAGCACACCTAAGGTAAGTATGTAGGTGGTATAAGTAGAGAGTTGGGCAGTTGTTCTTTACTGACTTCATCAACAGTGTTTGGTGGGTACATTAATGTAATGGGCTCTATTGTTTAGTAAATCCCACTCTCTCTCTCTCTCTCTCTATATATATATATATATATATATATATATGGGACTAAATAAAATGGTCAACACAAATGTCGGCATTGTTAATGTCAAACACAAAATGTTGACAACACAAATGTCAGCATTGTTAATGTCAAACACAAAATGTTCCCAACACAAATGTCAGCATTGTTAATGTCAAACACAAAATGTTGACACCACAAATGTCAGCATTGTTAATGTCAAACACAAAATGTTGACAACATAAATGTCAGCATTGTTAATGTCAAACACAAAATGTTCAGACCACAAATGTCAGCATTGTTAATGTAAAACACAAAATGTTGACAACACAAATGGCATTGTTAATGTCAAACACAAATGTTGACAACACAAATGTCAGCATTGTTAATGTCAAACACAAAATGTTGACAACACAAATGTCGGCATTGTTAATGTCAAACACAAAATGTTGACAACACAAATGGCATTGTTAATGTCAAACACAAATGTTGACAACACAAATGTCAGCATTGTTAATGTCAAACACAAAATGTTGACAACACAAATGTCGGCATTGTTAATGTCAAACACAAAATGTTGACAACACAAATGTCAGCATTGTTAATGTCAAACGCAAAATGTTGACAACACAAATGTCGGCATTGTTAATGTCAAACACAAAATGTCCACAACACAAATGTCAGCATTGTTAATGTCAAACACAAAATGTTGACAACACAAATGTCGGCATTGTTAATGTCAAACACAAAATGTTCACAACACAAAATTATGGACATTGTTAATGTCAAACACAAAATGTTGACAACACAAATGTCGGCATTATTAATGTCAAACACAAAATGTTGACAACACAAATGTCGGCATTGTTAATGTCAAACACAAAATGTCCACAACACAAATGTCGGCATTGTTAATGTCAAACACAAAATGTTGACAACACAAATGTCGGCATTGTTAATGTCAAACACAAAATGTTCACAACACAAAATTATGGGCATTGTTAATGTCAAACACAAAATGTTGACAACACAAATGTCGGCATTGTTAATGTCAAACACAAAATGTTAACAACACAAATATCAGCCTTGTTAATGTCAAACACAAAATGTTGAGAACACAAATGTCAGCATTGTTAATGTCAAACACAAAACATTCACAACACAAATGTCGGCATTGTTAATGTCAAACACAAAATGTCCACAACACAAATGTCAGCATTGTTAATGTCAAACACAAAATGTTGACAACACAAATGTCGGCATTGTTAATGTCAAACACAAAATGTTCACAACACAAATGTCAGCACTGTCAATGTCAAAGACAAAATGTTGACAACACAAATGTTGGCATTGTTAATGTCAAACACAAAATGTTGACAACACAAATGTAGGCATTATTAATGTCAAACACAAAATGTTGACAACACGGATGTCAGCATTGTTAATGTCAAACACAAAATATTGACAACACAAATGTCAGCATTGTTAATGGCAAACACAAAATATTGACAACACAAATGTCGACATTGTTAATGTCAAACACAAAATGTTCAAAACACAAATGTCAGCATTTTTAATGTCAAACACAAAATGTTGACAACACAAATGTCGGCATTGTTAATGTCAAACACAAAATGTTGACAACACAAATGTCGGCATTGTTAATGTCAAACACAAAATGTTCACAACACAAATGTCAGCACTGTTAATGTCAAGCACAAAATGTTCACAACACAAATGTTAGCATTGTTAATGTCAAACACAAAATGTTTACAACACAAATGTCGGCAATGATAATGTCAAACAAAAAATGTTAACAACACAAATGTCAGCATTGTTAATGTCAAACACAAAACATTCACAACACAAATGTCAGCATTGTTAATGTCAAACACAAAACATTCACAACACAAATGTCAGCATTGTTAATGTCAAACACAAAATGTTCACAACACAAATGTCAGCATTGCTAATGTCAAACAAAATGTTGACAACACAAATGTCAGCATTGTTAATGTCAAACGCAAAATGTTGACAACACAAATGTCGGCATTGTTAATGTCAAACACAAAATGTCCACAACACAAATGTCAGCATTGTTAATGTCAAACACAAAATGTTGACAACACAAATGCCGGCATTGTTAATGTCAAACACTAAATGTCCACAACACAAATGTCGGCATTGTTAATGTCAAACACAAAATGTTGACAACACAAATGTCAGCCTTGTTAATGTCAAACACAAAACATTCACAACACAAATGTCGGCATTGTTGATGTCAAACACAAAATGTTCACAATACAAAATTATGGGCATTGTTAATGTCAAACAAAATGTTGACAACACAAATGTCAGCCTTGTTAATGTCAAACACAAAACATTCACAACACAAATGTCGGCATTGTTAATGTCAAACACAAAATGTTCACAACACAAATGTCAGCATTGTTAATGTCAAACAAAATGTTAACAACACAAATGTCAGCATTGTTAATGTCAAATGCAAAATGTTGACAACACAAATGTCGGCATTGTTAATGTCAAACACAAAATGTCCACAACACAAATGTCAGCATTGTTAATGTCAAACACAAAATGTTGACAACACAAATGTCGGCATTGTTAATGTCAAACACTAAATGTCCACAACACAAATGTCGGCATTGTTAATGTCAAACACAAAATGTTGACAACACAAATGTCAGCATTGTTAATGTCAAACACAAAATGTTGACAACACAAAATTATGGGCATTGTTAATGTCAAACACAAAATGTTGACAACACAAATGTCAGCCTTGTTAATGTCAAACACAAAATGTTGAGAACACAAATGTCAGCATTGTTAATGTCAAACACAAAACATTCACAACACAAATGTCGGCATTGTTAATGTCAAACACAAAATGTTCACAACACAAATGTCAGCATTGTTAATGTCAAACAAAATGTTGACAACACAAATGTCAGCATTGTTAATGTCAAACAAAAAATGTTGACAACACAAATGTTGGCATTATTAATGTCAAACACAAAATGTTCGCAACACAAATGTCAGCATTGTCAATGTCAAACACAAAATGTTGACAACACAAATGTTGGCATTGTTACTATCATACACAAAATGTTCACAACACAAATGTTGGCATTGTTAATGTCAAACACAAAATGTTGACAACACAGATGTCAGCATTGTTAATGTCAAACACAAAATATTGACAACACAAATGTCAGCATTGTTAATGTCAAACACAAAATGTTGACAACACAAATGTCGGCATTGTTAATGTCAAACACAAAATGTTCAAAACACAAATGTCAGCATTTTAATGTCAAGCACAAAATGTTGACAACACAAATGTTGGCATTGTTAATGTCAAACACAAAATGTTGACAACACAAATGTCAGCATTATTAATGTCAAATACAAAATGTTGACAACACAAATGTCAGTATTGTTAATGTCAAACACAAAATGTTCACAACACAAATGTCAGCATTGTCAATGTCAAACACAAAATGTTGACAACACAAATGTCGGCATTGTTAATGTCAAACACAAAATGTTCACAACACAAATGTTGGCAATGTCAATGTCAAACACAAAATGTTGACAACACAAATGTCGGCATTGTTAATGTCAAACACAAAATGTTGACAACACAAATGTAGGCATTGTTAATGTCAAACACAAAATGTTGACAACACAGATGTCAGCATTGTTAATGTCAAACACAAAATATTGACAACACAAATGTCAGCATTGTTAATGGCAAACACAAAATATTGACAACACAAATGTCGGCATTGTTAATGTCAAACACAAAATGTTCAAAACACAAATGTCAGCATTTTTAATGTCAAACACAAAATGTTGACAACACAAATGTTGGCATTGTTAATGTCAAACACAAAATGTTGACAACACAAATGTTGGCACTGTTAATGTCAAACACAAAATGTTCACAACACAAATGTCAGTATTGTTAATGTCAAACACAAAATGTTGACAACACAAATGTCAGCATTGTTAATGTCAAACACAAAATGTTGACAACACAAATGTCAGCATTGTTGATGTCAAACACGAAATGTTCACAACACAAATGTCGGCATTGTTAATGAAAAACACAAAATGTTCAAAACACAAATGTTGGCAATGTTAATGTCAAACACAAAATGTTCACAACACAAATGTCGGCATTGTTAATGTCAAACACAAAATGTTCACAACACAAATGTCAGCACTGTTAATGTCAAGCACAAAATGTTCACAACACAAATGTTAGCATTGTTAATGTCAAACACAAAATGTTTACAACACAAATGTCGGCAATGATAATGTCAAACACAAAATGTTCACAACACAAATGTCAGCATTGTTAATGTCAAACACAAAACATTCACAACACAAATGTCTGCATTGTTAATGTCAAACACAAAACATTCACAACACAAATGTCGGCATTGTTAATGTCAAACACAAAATGTTCACAACACAAATGTCAGCATTGTTAATGTCAAACAAAATGTTGACAACACAAATGTCAGCATTGTTAATGTCAAGCACAAAAAGTCCACAACACAAATATCAGCATTGTTAATGTCAAACACAAAATGTTGACAAACCAAATGTCGGCATTGTTAATGTCAAACACTTCGTGTCCACAACACAAAATTATGGGCATTGGTAATGTCAAACACAAAATGTTGACAACACAAATGTCAGTTTTGTTAATGTCAAACACAAAACATTCACAACACAAATGTCAGCATTGTTAATGTCAAACACAAAATGTTGACAACACAAATGTCGGCATTGTTAATTTCAAACACTAAATGTCCACAACACAAATGTCGGCATTGTTAATGCCAAACACAAAATGTTGACAACACAAATGTCGGCATTGGTAATGTCAAACACAAAATGTTCACAACACAAAATTATGGGCATTGTTAATGTCAAACACAAAATGTTGACAACACAAATGTCAGCCTTGTTAATGTCAAACACAAAATGTTGAGAACTCAAATGTCAGCATTGTTAATGTCAAACACAAAACATTCACAACACAAATGTTGGCATTGTTAATGTCAAACACAAAATGTTGACAACACAGATGTCAGCAGTGTTAATGTCAAACACAAAATATTGACAACACAAATGTCAGCATTGTTAATGGCAAACACAAAATATTGACAACACAAATGTCGACATTGTTAATGTCAAACACAAAATGTTCAAAACACAAATGTCAGCATTTTTAATGTCAAACACAAAATGTTGACAACACAAATGTTGGCATTGTTAATGTCAAACACTAAATGATGACAACACAAATATCAGCATCATTGTCAAATACAAAATGTTGACAACACAAATGTCAGTATTGTTAATGTCAAACACAAAATGTTGACAACACAAATGTCAGCATTGTTAATGTCAAACACAAAATGTTGACAACACAAATGTCTGCATTGTTAATGTCAAACACAAAATGTCCACAACACAAATGTCAGCATTGTTAATGTCAAACACAAAATGTTGACAACACAAATGTCAGCATTGTTGATGTCAAACACGAAATGTTCACAACACAAATGTCGGCATTGTTAATGAAAAACACAAAATGTTGAAAACACAAATTATGGCAATGTTAATGTCAAACACAAAATGTTCACAACACAAATGTCAGCATTGTTAATGTCAAACACAAAACGTTAACAACACAAATGCCGGCACATATGTATGTAGGCATGCAACAAACAATAACCTAGGTGCATGAAACTTGAACTACAAAAAAAAACAAAAAAAACAGAAAAAATATAAATATAGTATTCTAAGTTTCTTGAGGAAATTAAAGAATATGAAGTTGAAATGTGTGGTCGTAATACAAAGAAGTACAATTGTGACCTAAAGGATTATTAAGATAATGTGGCTTATACATGGAAGATACTGGCATGCAAAGTACATTTTGCAGAACAAAAAAAAAAATCCAAAAATGAGACCAAAAAGAAAAAGAGGGTGATCCATTTTGAAACAACTAACTATTGCTTCAAATACAGAGTCTGGTGCATCAGACGTTTCATCCAATTATTCCAATATGGACATGGAAACAGACCTAGCAGATAACATAGAAGCCAATTCACCCTCGAAGAAGAGATCCATGGCCCTTTAGACACTTAGGAAGGAAATATTGAAATATAAATCAAAGAGACCTTCAAGAAGTTAATAAGGAAGTGACTTATCCAGAGAAGGGTGATGCCGATAAACATCATTTGGCTGTTAATTTGTTATCATTTGCACATTCCAGTGATGAAACTGAAGTGTTGAACACAGGGTTAGCGTTTGTTCCATCATTTTTACATCCCAGTATTCTACCATTTTGAATATTTAAAGATTTGTCACAAATTAAATTTAAGATACTATTATACTGAAAGAGATGACATGAGAATAAGGTCTGACACCTCTTTTGTTTTTACGAAATTCACATTTCAGCCTCCCTACCATCCAGCACTCATTTGAACAAGTGGTCTGAAACCTCCATATCAGTCAAAACAATATTTTTAGAATTTTTTATAATAATTTCAGTAAAAAAACAGTTAAGGGCTTTGCATGGGCTTATTGTGGTGTTGAATACCAATAAGGGTGGGGCTGTGGTTGTATGGGATTCCACTGGCTATGATAAAGAAGTAAAATCTCAGTTGAATGATGTGGTTTCCTATTTTAAGTTGTCAGTGGATCCAAGGGTGGATATTAAAAAGTTTATAGAAAAGTTTTTGAATCAAGCAAAAAATAGTGGTATTATGTTTGAGAAAATATTAAAACATCATACTGTGGAAGAATCTACACTGCAATGGTTGTACTTATTTCCAAAAATACATAAATCATTTACTAATTCTCCAGGTAGACCTATTGTTTCTGGACAAGGTTCCCTCATGGAACCTTTGTTGGTTTATTTGGAAAAACAATTGAAACCTCTTTTATAGCTAGTAAGGGCCTGTATTCAAGATGCAAAGGAGTTTTTGCAGCTTATGAATGAGCTGCAGGAAACTAATAATTCATATTGGTATACCTGGGATGTACAATCCCTGTATACAAGTATACCACATGAAGGGGGTATACTGGCCATTAAATATTGGCTTACATTTTTGGGCCTATATATTGGGACACAAGTTGAATTTCTGTTAAAATTACTAGGGCTGGTGCTTGAGCACAATGTATTTGATATGGTAATGAGTGGTATCTACAAATTAAGGGTACCACAACGGTAGCTAGTTTTGCTCCAATTTCTGCTGATCTTTTTATGGATTTCTGGAGTTAGATTTAATTTATGATGAAAAAAAATCCATTCATAAAATATCTTAACATGTGGCATCGTTATTTGGACCATTGTTGGATGGGACCTGCAGAAGTATGGAAAGATTTTGTGGAATATCTGAATTCTAATATTTTTGGTTTGAATTTTATGGGTAAGATCAGTTTAACATTGATTTTTTTAGATGTAAATGTCACTGAAGTTATTAATGGTTCTGTGGTCATCAGTCTATATAGGAAACCTTCTACGAAGAATTCTGTGTTACAAGTGAATAGTTGACATCCCAAAGATATTATTCAGAATATTCTGACAGCACAATTTTTGAGGTTAAGAAGAAGCTGCAGTTCTACGGAGACATTTGAAGCTGAGGTTTCGAAAATGGAATACAGGTTTATCCAAAAATGTTATAGGTTTTCTCTAATAAGATATGTGCATACTATAGCAAAATAGTTTGGTCCCGAGGGGGCCCGAGGCCAAGCAACCGTGATAAACCCAGTACCCAACAGCCAGTAAAATTACTAATACTCTCATATTATTTTTGAAAAGAAACATGTTTTTTTAAAAAAGCTATTCCTAATCTGTCTTAATGGCGCCTTACTTCGCGGATGTCGCGTCATGACCTCTCTGCACTGCGCCTGATGTCTACATCAGAGCTACTGAGCAAAAGCACAAGAGAAAGCAAGATCTGTTGCTTTTTTTTGAAGTGTTTAAACTATGTTAAATGGGTTCACACTGTTAAGACAGTTTTCAAATATAGTGAGATAGTTTTAAAATAAACAGCGGAGATGCTAACTGTCTTACTCATTTAACATGGCGAAACACTAAAAACAGCGAGGAAAAATGATAAAACATAAAACTTTTACTTCACTGTCTTCTCCGTGTGCTTAAAACACTGTATGGCAGAGAGGTAAAACGGTTTTAAAAACGGAGGTCTCCATTGCTCCATTAAAGCTGTTTGCTATGTTAACCCATTTTGTAATATATTGACCCAATCATTTAAAAAACAGGTTATACTAATGGAAAAAGTCCGGTGACGGACCGGACGGACCTTTTTCCGATCGTATAACTACGAGCACGCTGGCCAATCAGCGTGCCTGCGTTGAAATTCATGGTATAATATAGCTTCTTGTACACCTAGTAACAAAGTATTATTTTCTGGTGACAGAAACACTAGATCTATTGGAAATTCTTCCACACCCAGATTAATAACTACTTATCGCACCAACACGTTCAAAATTAGACAAGTTATTAATAGACACTGATATCTTCTTAAGACATACCCATTTTGAAAACTGCTTAGTTAATTATTGCCATTTAGGAGAGGTAAGAGCACTGGAGAATATTTGTCTGGTATTATGAAGGGTAAGAGTAAAAAATTAAGTATTCAACCTAGTCTGCCACATGGTTGTACACATTGCGGCAATTGTGTCTACTGTAAGGTGGTCACTAGGACTACGTTTTTACTTGCATTAATACTTCCAAAGTGTTTGACATTAGACATCTTATTACCTGCAATACCAAGTGGGTTGTATACATGGCAGTGAGTCAATGCGGAGCATTCTATGTTGGTCAAACTTCTGCACCTTTTAAACATAGAATTGCAATACATTTGAGTGATATTAACTGTAAACGGTCTAGAAGTACTTTATATAAGCACCAGCTGGAACATGGCTCCACACATTTTATTTTTGTTGGTATTGACGTTGTTTTGGGTAATAATTTATCCAAAATATCTAAACATAACATATTGGATGAGAAGGAGAGATTATGAATCATCAGTTTAGGAGCCATGTATAGACCTGGACTCAATGAGTATTGGTAGGTGAAATCATTTTTGAAATTAATGTTACGGTTTCTTAAGGTTTTCTTCTGTACAGTTGTAATAATAATACTATATAATCCAATAAGGATAATTTAAAATTATATTAACTTGAAAGGCTTAATTAATTATGAATATTTATGCTGTAATTTTTGTTTATATTTGTTTAAACAGCTGATTTATAGTTGATCTGTTGCACATTTTTGTATTACACTGATACAAGTGGGCGAAACCGGTCTGCAACCAGGAAGTTGCTTACAGCCATTTTCTTTTGAGCTTGCGGCTTACAGTTGATTTTGCATTTGAAGTTGAATTTTATCTGGATTATTTCTGCAATAAATGTCTTCATGGATGCGCTGTGCTGTTTTTTTGTTGCAGTTGTTTATATAAGAGCTCCTGTCAGCCGTAATTTCTTTTTTACCTATGTTCCATTCCTCCATTGAGCTAAAGTATGTCTTTGTCCAGCACTCTCTAAGTTCACTCTTACTAACCATCCCCTGCACTCACTTCCTACTGGATGTCTTCAATGTTTTTTTTTTTTTTTTTTTAATGTGCCCCTCTTTCCCTTAATATTTTCAATGCAGCTTGGAGATTACAAAATGTCTTCCATTGTATGTTGTCCCAAACTGTAAAAATGAGTAAAGATGAAGTATGAGCTGATCTGGTGCCTTTTTAAGACTCTTCCCATATAAGTAAATGTCATAGATTACAAGTATTGTATGCAATCTGTAACATATACATTAATAGCAAATGTTGCAAAATTAAAAAGGGATAACAAAAGAGCTCATATCCAATCAGTAGTCATTTCAGTGCAATTTGGGGAAGTTAAATGATGTTCTAATTTTTGTTTTCCATAGTTTTGTGAGGTGGGTAGTAGTTTTATCTTTGGGTATCACACTACCCTCTGTGGACAATACTTGATTTATCATGGCACATTGATTGATTTGTACAATATATTTAGCATATTACAGGTTGTTCAACAGCAACCTGCAGACAGTGGGATTGACAATACAGAGGCAATAGAAAGGGGGCTGTGAGCAGACTGGCACAAGTCGCTCCATCATCAGCTCACCAGATAACCTGCTGAGTGACACGGCTTGCTGCAGTGACCATGTTGAGTGGCAACACAGATAGAGAGGAATGTATTGGAAGGTACACCTTCTGCTATAGGAGTGCAGCTAACATACACAGAGTATGGGGATGGGAAGACACACCTGATAAGTGGTCCAGACTGTGAATGTCTTCTGTGGGACACAGAGTGGTGTTGTTAGTAGGACATATAGATAGATCACAGGCCATATATTAAAACACATTCTGTCTCCAAGCTATCCCAGCTGGAGTACTATGGAGACATGGCCTGTAAAAATGCAGTACGAAAGGCATGCCAAATATTGAAGTCACAGCTCTGGCATGGGTAGTGGAATGGCAGAGCTGGTTGGAGAAATATTTGTGCGCAGGTACTGACCATAGATGTATGACAACATGTACAGGTATAAAATAACACAACCACAGCAACAGTGGCTTTAGAAGTTATTCTTAGTAGAGCGAGAGGGTTGCTATTGCAGTCTGTGCATGCTAATGAAAGGTGTATTCTAAGTGCCAACAAAGTTTACAGGGTCTTCTGTGAGTTTGGGTGGAAGATCCCCATGCTGGAGGAGAATGTCAATGGCTATCAGCACAACACATCCACCACAGGATCACTAACATGATACTGCATGCCTGAACAAAAACCCAAGCCAATGCAGGGCACAGGTGGAGGCCTACTCTACAGTCCACCCTCACTGACACATAAGAGTTCTTGGTTTCCCTGTCTGGAAACAGTAAAAGGGCACTGGTACTTGATGGAAGGCCAAGATTTGGTAACTGTATCACTGTCAGTAATGGTTACCATGAAAAGCAGCCTACCAAAAACATCTACTGACACAGCTGTTTTGTCTGTGGAACCTTTCACTGCCTCTCCACTGGGTATGGAAGGATAAGCCTTGCATTTTTAGCCCATCTCATGGTGCTCAGTTGTCACTAGCTCATGCAATTGCAGCCGACAATGGTACCACTGTATAGCATGAACGCAGCACTAGGTACATGCAAGTGAACATCGGTGCCATGACTTCTGCCAAATGCCCAGACAATATATCACACTGTGCATAAATCAACAGATAAACAGGTCAGAGATCTTAGTGCAGATGGATGCCACAAGTAACATGGCAAAGATGATTAGTGTACTGTACTGTCTAGCATGAGTGAGGTTATACATGAAGGTCTGTAGTGCCTGTATACTCTATGGATCATAGAAACAGGTAGCAAACCCACCTCTGTTCACCATAGCCACCACCAGTCTCATGACCACCTCTCCTCTGTCTTCACTGTAGGTATACCCAACAGGATAGATTCCTAAAGGTCACATTGTGACACTTCCTCTCCACTAGCTATTGGTGATGAGCCAGCAGTAACTCAATGGGGACACCATCAAGGACATATCATTAGTTGCAATCCTTCACACAGCATGGTGAGAGAGTAATAGTCCTGCAGTTCCACTTTATCCTGGCTAGTAGGTTTTTCTGGTAATGCCATTCCATGAAGGGGATGCCTCCATAGCTGGGGCTGTCTAGAGTTTGTATTATTCCCACCAGTGGACTACCAACCTCTGTCCTATCCTCTCCCATGCAGAACTGTGCACCTGTATAGTGCAGTCAACAAGAACATCTGACCACCTCTGGAAGCTCCAATCTGAATTACCCAGAAGTGTAGCACAATAATTCTTCCACATCCCCTATTCCTTCCCCTTTCTCCCTTCCACCAGGGTAGCCACTGCTGATCCCTACCACTGTGCCCCACTCCACCTGTGCAAATGAAGCAGATGTACTTTGTTCATCCCTCTTTGGTAAATGGATTAGACAGTGCCTGATGCAGAGTGCAGTCAGTCTTTGCATAGCTTGGGTGTACTATTGCACAAGTCACTTTTAATCTTTGCTATCTGTCTTTCAGCTCATGCGTCTGGGCTAGATGCCATGCCTTTGCTAGTGCCACATCATATTCTGCATGCATCATCCCCAGATGGAGTTGCCACGCAGCTAGTTTCTCAAGTGGCTCAAAGTAAACTTCTTCTGCTGTACTTTATGCACTACCTCAAACTGGTGTCCACTTGAACTTGAAGCTGAGGAGCAAAAAAGGTCTTTCTTAAAAGTTTTTAGACCAAAAAAAGTTCTTCTGCTCTGAAATTGTAGCAAGTTGCTTGATACAGATATGAGAACCAATTTGCTATAGTTAAATCACCACACACTGAGCACTGGCTTGCATTAATTTATAAAATGCTGGTACTGCACTCTAGCAGCCTCACCTTCACCATACTCTAGTTATGCCTCTAGCCTTCCTGTGGTGAACCCATGCTCGAGCTATTTTTATAACACCATGTAGTGCACAAATATCTTACTGCAGGTATCTGAAACATACTGCAGTGCACCACCAGAGTGCTCTAGGTGAAGGAAGCAGTCCTTCAGCTCTTCAAACATGTGCAGGCCAGGTCTGCAGCAGTATAGAGTTGTATGTCATCTTTGTCAAGTTCGGCAGGTTGTGTATTGATGTCATCAGCCGTAGCTCTAGGGCATATCCAATATCACCTGCAAAACATCAGAGTGGATAGTATTCAACTGGCTTGTTTGTATAGTCCAGTAACAGGGTTGGGTACATTTACCAATTAGTTGTTTCTGTAGGAAATCAGCCCATATAAATTGCTGGTATAGGTCAGTTCCATGTTAAAATGGTGCCACAATTCTGGTTTTTACTCTTTCACCATTTGCCAAGTGTGCAACAGAAGGTATATCCAGCAAAAACAAAGAAAGATGAAGTTTCTACAAGAGAGTGAGAAGAGGACACTTCTCGTTCATCAGTTATCTGTTTAATGGAGGTATTCATAAAGACAGCATGCACTGCACATCTGCAATAAGACGTAAAGGTAAGCATCATCAACATGCCTCTGAATCCTGCTGCAGCCCTTCTGTAAAACATTTTGAATCACCTACTGTACAGTTTTAATAACTGAAAGTAGACATCATAGAAAAGATTGTAGCCGTGTGATATTTTGCTGCACAGCTAGAATGTGCTGAGCGAGACAAATTGCTTTCCTTATTGAAATGACCACTGCAATGCAACTAATAGCCATAAGCATCTTTTCCCAACTTGCAGGCTGGAAGCATATTTGAATTGATCTACCACACAAGTTATTTTTGAACAAAAATCTAAAGGACATGTCAATGCCTAATTTACTTAGATACACCCACTATACCCTGCACTGGTCTATATTATAACATCGAAGTCTTACAACTTTGAATGTTATAATATCGAACCCAGTAGAGCAAAACACCAGAAAACCAAACAGTCAGAATAGCAAATTTTTTTCCCTGGGAAAATATTTGCTGTTCCAGCAAACATACACACAACACAAGCACACCAAAATAAATAATACACACACCCACACACACACACACACACACACACACACACACACACACACACACACACACACACACACACACACTTCACAAAACCTTACACTAAACCATACATCCACCACAAGCTATCCACTTACCTTAACCCAACCCTAACCCTAAGGTCCGTCACTATCACACACTCACCTTACCCGCTCCTTAACCCTAACTCACCTAACCCTCACGTCCACACAATCGTACACTTACCTGACCCGTGCCCTAACCCTAAGGTCCATCACTATCGCACACTCACCTTACCCTCTCCCTAACCCTAACTCACCTACCCCAACCTAACCCTCACGTCCACACAATCGTACACTTACCTGGCCCATGCCCCAACCCTAATTCTCCTAACCTGTACCCAATTGCACACTCACCTTCGTTCGCACACTTACCTTAACTCGGTCCGTAACCTTCACTCCACAGTCGAGGAAATAGTGAAGCTGCAGAAACGGCCCACTGAATACTTTCCCTAGGAAGGTATTTGGTGTTCTGCAGCTTTGCTATTTCCAGCATTCGCTCTACTGGGTTCGATATTATAACAGTCGAAGTTGTAAGACTTCGATGCTATAATATAGACCCACCCTGCATATGCTGTACATGTGAGCATTATGGCATTTAAGAATTGTTGTAGCTCTGCAGACTACACTACACAAGTCCATATAAGCTGGCTTGGCACACACTACACAATGGTGTATTAATATCACCCTTACTATTCCACAAGACCTTTGTTATTGGTTCTTTTCTATATTTTTGTTCATTAATATGCTGACCATTGGCATACCATATCACAGTGATTTTTTATATGCTTATGAACTTGTTAGCTACACTTCCTCATCAAATTTTTCTGGAAAAATTACTTTTTATTTCCTACTTCCTGGTACAATAAAAAGTAACTGATAATCAGTGCTGACAAAACAGAATCTGTAGTATATGTTGTCCATCTAATGCTTAATAGGTATCCATCTCCAATGGAATAGTCTGAACATTTCCAAAATGCATCTGGACAATGTTTAGTTATTAAATACTTGGTTATCTTGCTAGACCCTGTTGTTGGTATGGATCATTCTGTTTATTAGCTTAGAAACAAAATGTATGGCCTTTGTGTCAAATGCCCTAGAACCAAAATCTCAAAGCAATTGAGTCTATGTGGTAAATCTTCAAGAAAGCTAAGCCCAAGAGTAAGGACAGCTAAAAGAAAGGGAATCCTTATTATCTGAGTTAAGTTTGGTCTTCTCCTCCTGACAGAATCCTGTCAACAAAATCTGCATATCTGCAGCTCTTCTAAATAGAATGTACTACCTTGCACTACTATAACCTACCTGTGAACACCACTGGGTTTCCATTCAGTATTCCAGCAAGCTTTCAATCACAGAAATGTCAGATCTTTTATGCTCTTTACTGTATAACTTTCAGTTCCTTGAATGCTTCCCACAATGAAATGAAATGTATCACTGGGGAGAAGAGCTGTGAATGAAATGTATCACTGGGGAGAAGAGCTGTGAATGAAATGTATCACTGGGGAGAAGAGCTGTGAATGAAATGTATTTTTATAACACCATGTAGTGCACAAATATCTTACTGCAGGTATCTGAAACATACTGCAGTGCACCACCAGAGTGCTCTAGGTGAAGGAAGCAGTCCTTCAGCTCTTCAAACATGTGCAGGCTAGGTCTGCAGCAGTATAGAGTTGTATGTCATCTTTGTCAAGTTCGGCAGGTTGTGTATTGATGTCATCAGCCGTAGCTCTAGGGCATATCCGATATCACCTGCAAAACATCAGAGTGGATAGTATTCAACTGGCTTGTTTGTAAAGTCCAGTAACAGGGTTGGGTACATTTACCAATTAGTTGTTTCTGTAGGAATTCAGCCCATATAAATTGCTGGTATAGGTCAGTTCCATGTTAAAATGGTGCCACAATTATGGTTTTTACTCTTTCACCATTTGCCAAGTGTGCAACAGAAGGTATATCCAGCAAAAACAAAGAAAGATGAAGTTTCTACAAGAGAGTGAGAAGAGGACACTTCTCGTTCGTCAGTTATCTGTTTAATGGAGGTATTCATAAAGACAGCTTGCACTGCACATCTGCAATAAGACGTAAAGGTAAGCATCATCAGCATGCCTCTGAATCCTGCTGCAGCCCTTCTGTAAACCATTTTGAATCACCTACTGTACAGTTTTAATAACTGAAAGTAGACATCATAGAAAAGATTGTAGCTGTGTGATATTTAGCTGCACAGCTAGAATGTGCTGAGCAAGACAAATTGCTTTCCTTATTGAAATGACCACTGCAATGCAACTAATAGCCATAAGCATCCTTTCCCAACTTGCAGGCTGGAAGCATATTTGAATTGATCTACCACACAAGTTCTTTTTGAACAAGAATCTAAAGGACATGTCAATGCCTAATTTACTTAGATACACCCACTATACCCTGCACTGGTCTATATTATAACATCGAAGTCTTACAACTTTGAATGTTATAATATCGAACCCAGTAGAGCAAAACACCAGAAAACCAAACAGTCAGAATAGCGAATTTTTTCACTTGGGGAAAAATTTGCTGTTCCAGCAAACATACACACAACACAAGCACACCAAAATAAATAATCCACACACACACACACACACACACACACACACACACACACACACACACACACACACACACACACACACACACACACACACTTCACAAAACCTTACACTAAACCATACATCCACCACAAGCTATCCACTTACCTTAACCCAACCCTAACCCTAAGGTCCGTCACTATCACACACTCACCTTACCCGCTCCTTAACCCTAACTCACCTAACCCTCACGTCCACACAATCGTACACTTACCTGACCCGTGCCCTAACCCTAAGGTCCATCACTATCGCACACTCACCTTTCCCGCTCCCTAACCCTAACTCACCTACCCCAACCTAACCCTCACGTCCACACAATCGTACACTTACCTGACCTGTGCCCTAACCCTAATTCTCCTAACCTGCACCCAATTGCACACTCACCTTCATTCGCACACTTACCTTAACTCGGTCCGTAACCTTCACTCCACAGTCGAGGAAATAGCGAAGCTGCAGAAACGGCCCACTGAATACTTTCCCTAGGAAGGTATTTGGTGTTCTGCAGCTTTGCTATTTCCAGCATTCGCTCTACTGGGTTCGATATTATAACAGTCGGGTTGTAAGACTTCGATGCTATAATATAGACCCACCCTGCATATGCTGTACATGTGAGCATTATGGCATTTAAGAATTGTTGTAGCTCTGCAGACTACACTACACAAGTCCATATAAGCTGGCTTGGCACACACTACACAATGGTGTATTAATATCACCCTTACTATTCCACAAGACCTTTGTTATTGGTTCTTTTCTATATTTTTGTTCATTAATATGCTGACCATTGGCATACCATATCACAGTGATTTTTTATATGCTTATGAACTTGTTAGCTACACTTCCTCATCAAATTTTCTGGAAAAATTACTTTTTATTTCCTACTTCCTGGTACAATAAAAAGTAACTGATAATCAGTGCTGACAAAACAGAATCTGTAGTATATGTTGTCCATCTAATGCTTAATAGGTATCCATCTCCAATGGAATAGTCTGAACATTTCCAAAATGCATCTGGACAATGTTTAGTTATTAAATACTTGGTTATCTTGCTAGACCCTGTTGTTGGTATGGATCATTCTGTTTATTAGCTTAGAAACAAAATGTATGGCCTTTGTGTCAAATGCCCTAGAACCAAAATCACAAAGCAATTGAGTCTATGTGGTAAATCTTCAAGAAAGCTAAGCCCAAGAGTAAGGACAGCTAAAAGAAAGGGAATCCTTATTATCTGAGTTAAGTTTGGTCTTCTCCTCCTGATAGAATCCAGTCAACAAAATCTGCATATCTGCAGCTCTTCTAAATAGAATGTACTACCTTGCACTACTATAACCTACCTGTGAACACCACTGGGTTTCCATTCAGTATTCCAGCAAGCTTTCAATCACAGAAATGTCAGATCTTTTATGCTCTTTACTGTATAACTTTCAGTTCGTTGAATGCTTCCCACAATGAAATGAAATGTATCACTGGGGAGAAGAGCTGTGAATGAAATGTATCACTGGGGAGAAGAGCTGTGAATGAAATGTATCACTGGGGAGAAGAGCTGTGAATGAAATGTATCACTGGGGAGAAGAGCTGTGAATGAAATGTATCACTGGGGAGAAGAGCTGTGAATGAAATGTATCACTGGGGAGAAGAGCTGTGAATGAAATGTATCACTGGGGAGAAGAGCTGTGAATGAAATGTATCACTGGGGAAGAGCTGTGAATGAAATGTATCACTGGGGAGAAGAGCTGTGAATGAAATGTATCACTGGGGAAGAGCTGTGAATGAAATGTATCACTGGGGAGAAGAGCTGTGAATGAAATGTATCACTGGGGAAGAGCTGTGAATGAAATGTATCACTGGGGAGAAGAGCTGTGAATGAAATGTATCACTGGGGAGAAGAGCTGTGAATGAAATGTATCACTGGGGAGAAGAGCTGTGAATGAAATGTATCACTGGGGAGAAGAGCTGTGAATGAAATGTATCACTGGGGAGAAGAGCTGTGAATGAAATGTATCACTGGGGAGAAGAGCTGTGAATGAAATGTATCACTGGGGAGAAGAGCTGTGAATGAAATGTATCACTGGGGAGAAGAGCTGTGAATGAAATGTATCACTGGGGAGAAGAGCTGTGAATGAAATGTATCACTGGGGAGAAGAGCTGTGAATGAAATGTATCACTGGGGAGAAGAGCTGTGAATGAAATGTATCACTGGGGAGAAGAGCTGTGAATGAAATGTATCACTGGGGAGAAGAGCTGTGAATGAAATGTATCACTGGGGAGAAGAGCTGTGAATGAAATGTATCACTGGGGAGAAGAGCTGTGAATGAAATGTATCACTGGGGAGAAGAGCTGTGAATGAAATGTATCACTGGGGAGAAGAGCTGTGAATGAAATGTATCACTGGGGAGAAGAGCTGTGAATGAAATGTATCACTGGGGAGAAGAGCTGTGAATGAAATGTATCACTGGGGAGAAGAGCTGTGAATGAAATGTATCACTGGGGAGAAGAGCTGTGAATGAAATGTATCACTGGGGAGAAGAGCTGTGAATGAAATGTATCACTGGGGAGAAGAGCTGTGAATGAAATGTATCACTGGGGAGAAGAGCTGTGAATGAAATGTATCACTGGGGAGAAGAGCTGTGAATGAAATGTATCACTGGGGAGAAGAGCTGTGAATGAAATGTATCACTGGGGAAGAGCTGTGAATGAAATGTATCACTGGGGAGAAGAGCTGTGAATGAAATGTATCACTGGGGAGAAGAGCTGTGAATGAAATGTATCACTGGAGAGAAGAGCTGTGAATGAAATGTATCACTGGGGAGAAGAGCTGTGAATGAAATGTATCACTGGGGAGAAGAGCTGTGAATGAAATGTATCACTGGGGAGAAGAGCTGTGAATGAAATGTATCACTGGCGGGAAGACCTGTGAATGAAATGTATCACTGGGGAGAAGAGCTGTGAATGAAATGTATCACTGGGGAGAAGAGCTGTGAATGAAATGTATCACTGGGGAGAAGAGCTGTGAATGAAATGTATCACTGGGGGGAAGAGCTGTGAATGAAATGTATCACTGGAGGGAAGAGCTGTGAATGAAATGTATCATTGGGGAGAAGAGCTGTGAATGAAATGTATCACTGGGGAGAAGAGCTGTGAATGAAATGTATCACTGGGGAGAAGAGCTGTGAATGAAATGTATCACTGGGGAGAAGAGCTGTGAATGAAATGTATCACTGGGGAGAAGAGCTGTGAATGAAATGTATCACTGGGGAGAAGAGCTGTGAATGAAATGTATCACTGGGGAGAAGAGCTGTGAATGAAATGTATCACTGGGGGGAAGAGCTGTGAATGAAATGTATCACTGGGGAGAAGAGCTGTGAATGAAATGTATCACTGGGGGGAAGAGCTGTGAATGAAATGTATCACTGGGGAGAAGAGCTGTGAATGAAATGTATCACTGGGGAGAAGAGCTGTGAATGAAATGTATCACTGGGGGGAAGAGCTGTGAATGAAATGTATCACTGGGGAGAAGAGCTGTGAATGAAATGTATCACTGGGGAGAAGAGCTGTGAATGAAATGTATCACTGGGGAGAAGAGCTGTGAATGAAATGTATCACTGGGGAGAAGAGCTGTGAATGAAATGTATCACTGGGGAGAAGAGCTGTGAATGAAATGTATCACTGGGAGAAGAGCTGTGAATGAAATGTATCACTGGGGAAGAGCTGTGAATGAAATGTATCACTGGGGAGAAGAGCTGTGAATGAAATGTATCACTGGGGAGAAGAGCTGTGAATGAAATGTATCACTGGGGAAGAGCTGTGAATGAAATGTATCACTGGGGAGAAGAGCTGTGAATGAAATGTATCACTGGCGGGAAGAGCTGTGAATGAAATGTATCACTGGGGAGAAGAGCTGTGAATGAAATGTATCACTGGGGAGAAGAGCTGTGAATGAAATGTATCACTGGGGAGAAGAGCTGTGAATGAAATGTATCACTGGGGGAAGAGCTGTGAATGAAATGTATCACTGGGGAGAAGAGCTGTGAATGAAATGTATCACTGGGGAGAAGAGCTGTGAATGAAATGTATCACTGGGGAGAAGAGCTGTGAATGAAATGTATCACTGGGGGGAAGAGCTGTGAATGAAATGTATCACTGGGGAGAAGAGCTGTGAATGAAATGTATCACTGGGGAGAAGAGCTGTGAATGAAATGTATCACTGGGGAAGAGCTGTGAATGAAATGTATCACTGGGGAGAAGAGCTGTGAATGAAATGTATCACTGGGGAAGAGCTGTGAATGAAATGTATCACTGGGGAGAAGAGCTGTGAATGAAATGTATCACTGGGGAAGAGCTGTGAATGAAATGTATCACTGGGGAGAAGAGCTGTGAATGAAATGTATCACTGGGAGAAGAGCTGTGAATGAAATGTATCACTGGGGAGAAGAGCTGTGAATGAAATGTATCACTGGGGAGAAGAGCTGTGAATGAAATGTATCACTGGGGAGAAGAGCTGTGAATGAAATGTATCACTGGGGAGAAGAGCTGTGAATGAAATGTATCACTGGGGAGAAGAGCTGTGAATGAAATGTATCACTGGGGAGAAGAGCTGTGAATGAAATGTATCACTGGGGAGAAGAGCTGTGAATGAAATGTATCACTGGGGAGAAGAGCTGTGAATGAAATGTATCACTGGGGAGAAGAGCTGTGAATGAAATGTATCACTGGGGAGAAGAGCTGTGAATGAAATGTATCACTGGGGAAGAGCTGTGAATGAAATGTATCACTGGGGAGAAGAGCGGTGAATGAAATGTATCACTGGGGAGAAGAGCTGTGAATGAAATGTATCACTGGGGAGAAGAGCTGTGAATGAAATGTATCACTGGGGAGAAGAGCTGTGAATGAAATGTATCACTGGGGAGAAGAGCTGTGAATGAAATGTATCACTGGGGAGAAGAGCTGTGAATGAAATGTATCACTGGGGAGAAGAGCTGTGAATGAAATGTATCACTGGGGAGAAGAGCTGTGAATGAAATGTATCACTGGGGAGAAGAGCTGTGAATGAAATGTATCACTGGGGAGAAGAGCTGTGAATGAAATGTATCACTGGGGAGAAGAGCTGTGAATGAAATGTATCACTGGGGAAGAGCTGTGAATGAAATGTATCACTGGGGAGAAGAGCTGTGAATGAAATGTATCACTGGGGAGAAGAGCTGTGAATGAAATGTATCACTGGGGAGAAGAGCTGTGAATGAAATGTATCACTGGGGAGAAGAGCTGTGAATGAAATGTATCACTGGGGAGAAGAGCTGTGAATGAAATGTATCACTGGGGGGAAGAGCTGTGAATGAAATGTATCACTGAGGGGAAGAGCTGTGAATGAAATGTATCACTGGGGAGAAGAGCTGTGAATGAAATGTATCACTGGGGAGAAGAGCTGTGAATGAAATGTATCACTGGGGAGAAGAGCTGTGAATGAAATGTATCACTGGGGGGAAGAGCTGTGAATGAAATGTATCACTGGGGAGAAGACCTGTGAATGAAATGTACCACTGGGGAGAAGAGCTGTGAATGAAATGTAGCACTGGGGGGAAGAGCTGTGAATGAAATGTATCACTGGGGAGAAGAGCTGTGAATGAAATGTATCACTGGGGGGAAGAGCTGTGAATGAAATGTATCACTGGGGGAAGAGCTGTGAATGAAATGTATCACTGGGGAAGAGGTGTGAATGAAATGTATCACTGGGGAGAAGAGCTGTGAATGAAATGTATCACTGGGGAAGAGCTGTGAATGAAATGTATCACTGGGGAAGAGCTGTGAATGAAATGTATCACTGGGGAGAAGAGCTGTGAATGAAATGTATCACTGGGGAGAAGAGCTGTGAATGAAATGTATCACTGGGAGAAGAGCTGTGAATGAAATGTATCACTGGGGAGAAGAGCTGTGAATGAAATGTATCACTGGGGAGAAGAGCTGTGAATGAAATGTATCACAGAGGGTAAGAGCTGTGAATGAAATGTATCACTGGGAGAAGAGCTGTGAATGAAATGTATCACTGGGGAGAAGAGCTGTGAATGAAATGTATCACTGGGGAGAAGAGCTGTGAATGAAATGTATCACTGGGGAGAAGAGCTGTGAATGAAATGTATCACTGGGAAGAAGAGCTGTGACTGAAATGTATCACTGGGCAGAAGAGCTGTGAATGAAATGTATCACTGGGAGAAGAGCTGTGAATGAAATGTATCACTGGGGAGAAGAGCTGTGAATGAAATGTATCACTGGGGAGAAGAGCTGTGAATGAAATGTATCACTGGGGAGAAGAGCTGTGAATGAAATGTATCACTGGGGAGAAGAGCTGTGAATGAAATGTATCACTGGGGAGAAGAGCTGTGAATGAAATGTATCACTGGGGAGAAGAGCTGTGAATGAAATGTATCACTGGGGAAGAGCTGTGAATGAAATGTATCACTGGGGGGAAGAGCTGTGAATGAAATGTATCACTGGGGGGAAGAGCTGTGAATGAAATGTATCACTGGGGAGAAGAGCTGTGAATGAAATGTATCACTGGGGAGAAGAGCTCTGTATTAAGTTTACTGTACAATAATCTTCATTTGGAGATAACAGTCAGCGGCCCTACTTGTCCTTTGTGGGAGGTCATGAAAATCGTATCTGTAAGTGCAAAAAAAGTGACCAAGACCACTCTGTACTGTTTTGGGGATGGCCTCATTTTCCAGTGTTGTCTGACTGTGGAGTTGGTATACAATTCAGGAATGTGAGGTCCCCCTGCAAAAGATTTGTGTTTCAAGGTGTCCCATTAGATGTAATGTTTTGGACAGCTTTAGAACCTGGCAGATTAAGCATTTGCTATTGAAGCATTTGTGATGCAAGGTTTTATAATGGAATGATATAACCATCTTCCACTATATTCCATCCTGGTTGGAACTTTCTAGCAGCTCTGGCCAGCAGTGCTGGTAACCTCCCAGAATTTAAAACTAGGTTTCTAAATTTCTTCTTGAAAAGGGTAAGCATGGCTGCAACAGATTCCCACCAAACACACAATGTGCTCTGTTATGATACCTTCCCTCTCTGCTTGCTACTCCATTTAGGACCTCACCTGACAAATCTTTATCTAAAATTCTATCAACACATCTTAAGTCTGTATGCATCTCTTCTGGTCAGGTGTCTTTTCAGTAGGGATTATATGGCTGCATGCAGTACTCAACTTTCTATGGGGTCCTACTGTACGCATACATGTGTGTGTGTGTGTGTGTGTGTGTGTGTGTGTGTGTGTGTGTGTGTGTGTGTGTGTGTGTGTGTGTGTGTGTGTGTGTGTGTGTGTGTGTGTGTGTGTGTGTGTGTGTGTGTCTGTGTGTGTGTGTATGGTTCTACTTCAAAACATCGAAAACTCATAACATCTCATTTCAAAACAGTGAGACCATAACAATGAAAATTCAGAACATCAAAAATTCATAACATCGAAAACTCACAACACTGAAACTTTGCATCACAAGCACATATAAATAACATCCCCTCCACCTATAACAACACAAAATGAACAAACAGACTTTTTACTATGTTTCTGTACCCCCCATGTGTAGGGCTCTGCCCCCCAATCCCACCCGTAAATTAAATATACCAATTCCAAGATCGTACTACAGTGGGAAAAAGGTAATTTCCTAACCCCACTGTATCGTGATCACCATAAAGAATATACACATAATGTCTAAATCACTTACCTGTATGGCCTAAAAACACGTACAGAATGGCAAACTATATAAACTATATAAATTCCTACACTATATAAATAATAACTATATAAATAAAAAGTACAACATCTTATAGTGATCCCACAAGATTAACAGATTAAATTATAACATTTGCATGTTTGTTGATACACTACTTGATGTTATCCATTTTCAATGTTATGAAATTCGATGTTATGAATTTTAGATGTTCTGAATTTTCAATGTTATGGTCTCGATGTTTTGAAATTAGATGTTAAGACTTTTTGATGTTTTGAAGTAGAACCATATATATATATATATTTATATTTGCAATAACATACACGTGTATGTATATATGTATGCAATAACACAAGTATACACATATACATATGTATATATGTATGCAATAACACGTATGTGTCTGTGTATATGTGTGTATGTGTGTGTGTATATATATATATATATATATATATATATATACGCATACACATGTGTATATATATATATATATATATATATATATATATATATATATATATATATATATATATATATATATATATATATATATATATATATGTATGCAATAACACATGTATGCATATTTACACGTGTATATATGTATGCAGTTATGCAAGTATATACATACATGTGTAAATACGTATATATATATATATATATATATATATATATATATATATATATATATATATATATGCAATAACACATGTATGCATATAAACACTTGTATATATGTATGCAGCAGCACAGGTTGATGAATGCCTTGAGTAGGTGTACCATGCAACCTGAGTTTTGTGATAGATGAGACTGGCAGGTGAGTACATAAAAATGTGAGTTCATGGTAATATCTTTTAACACATATCCCCACATAAGGTATATTTTTCTTCATTCATTATTTTTTCCAGTACCCAGTTTGTCCTACACAGGATCACAAGGCGGCCAGAGCCTACCCTTTCTCAGCACTCTGTGAGCAAAAGTCAGAGAACCAGTTTTGGATGGGACATTGGTCCATCACAGGCTACAAACTCACACCCACATGCCCACTATACACCTACCAGTGGGCAGTTTGGAGGATTGCCAGATCACAGGTCTCCATGTCTTTTAGGATGTAAGACTACCTGTAGGAAACTGGGAGAAAAGATGCAGATAGCATACAGAAGGCATCCAAGAATTTGAAATGAACTACAGAGCCATGCACTTATGAAATGTGAATCTCTCTATTTTTTAATTTTTTTAGCTGTAAACTTCAAATGTTAATATATAAGTTATGGGAATTCACTGCCTGTCAAGAGCAGAAGCCTTGACAATATTCCTCATTTTCATAAACGATTGGAACTCATCTTCAAAAACAATCTAATTGCTCTTGCCTCAGATATTTTCACTTATGCTACATTCTAATTAAAACCGTATCACTGTTTCTTTTCTCATGAAAAATAATTATCTTCTTAAGTAAAATCTTATACATTGATTATTTTTCTCCATCACCCTTAGGACTGTACTTAGGCTGCTTATAAATAACAAAATATGTCTATTGTAAAATATGCATGTGATTGTCTTTATTTCACTTAGCTAATATCTCCTCTGATGTATTATTTCTGCTTATAAATATGTATGCATGTTTAATTTGTCTGTTGATTATATGTTTACTTTGCTGCACTGTGCAATGATTTGTATTTCATGTCTTTATTTGCTTCAGGCCCAGGCCGTGATGGAAAATGGTCCTTGGACCAGCTCATCTAGCTAACAAACTTTAAAAAATAAACTCAATAGCAAAGGTAGAATTACCATATATTTAGTATATTTTCCTCAGGAAATAGCTGCTCCACCCAAGATGAATATAGCTTTGATGCAGTGTAGTTAATGCATTTATATGGATTTAAAGTCTACATTATAATTATTATTTTTAATTGAAAACCATATTCTTAAAGTTTTGGATCAAAATATAGGCTACCTCAAAATCTGTGAGTGTGCATTTTTTAGTTCAGTCTGCTATTATAGCTATGTCAATATATGTATTTGCATTTTTTTATGGATAGTCTGCATTGTTTATTTTTATTAATTTATTTACTAATCAAGTAAGGCCACCAGAGCGAAAGTGCCCTTTCCTAGGAGTGACATGGTACCGCTATCTTGATAAGGTACTAGCTCAAAATCATACAGCAGGGAAATGGAAGGGAAAAGAATCAAACCACATACGCTGGCCTCAGGAAACCGAGCATTCATCACTCAGGGCCATACTCCCCTGCACTTATTGCCACACCAGCTGCACAATTACTTAGGGAAGAGTCATTTCATAGTCACTGTCTTCATTTAATAATTCATGCTTTAGGCTTGAGTTATTCAATGGCAGCCTAGAATTTCATTATACAGCAGCCAGTAAATGACTTAAAGTAAATAAAGAGTATACATATTTTACGTTGGCCCAATTAAAATGCAATACATGTTCATTTAAATGCCAGGACATGATTGTGGTAACTAGAAATGCTGTGTTACAAAGTTTTCACAATGATCTCATTAGTGATCTGTGATATGATGTTGTACGTTTTGTGTTGTAATAAATTTCTGGAAATGGTCACAGCTGGAATATTAAATAACATTCTAGACTAGCCTGCACATTGACAGCTGCACAACATATGAAGCCTGGAGTTATAATGCATACAGGAATATTTATTTACAATTATTAAACAATGAAATTCCTTTTTATTACCTGAAATTTAGGGAATTATACTCAGGATTATTAAGTGTAAGTTCCACTCATTACTCTGATTCTGCTACAACTTTTTGGTGCCTCTATGTACAGGCAAAATGAAATAGATTCCTAATGTAAAACACTGAATATAGCATGCTAGTAGTTTTACAAGTAGTATATATAAAATTAATACAGGTTGTACCAAACTAATAGCCTAAAATGTCAAATTCCATGGACCCCCCCACCAGTTTATCTAATACCCTGGAAGTTCACATTTTGGTATTTAATAGTATTTTTCATGAAAAAATAAATAAAAATAAAAATCAGTACCTTTAATAATATGGTATGATGAAATGTGATACAAAAATGTTAAGAAATTGCCAAGTTTCTGAGTTGTTTTGTGAAACATTATTTTTGGAGACAACTACATAATAACATTTATGTAGTTTATACTGCAGGGAATCCAATATGGTATATTGGAAATATGACTTGAAAATTTTTAGAAATGTTAAATGTATGCATCTTTACGTTTATATTTAAAAAAGTTTCAGTTTCAACATTCTGCTGAAAAGAGCCAAAGACTGAAGACATATTTGCATTTTCATTTGAAAGATTACAGTGGTTTTGTATTTGGTGAACACAGGCAACGGGGTGAGAGATGTGGTCAGTGTACAATGGAATGGGATTTTTTGACAGTAATGGATTGCTTTATTTTTCATTTTCAAGATTATTTGGTTACATCTTTATTTTGGTAGTTTAACGCAATCTGGAAGTTTTGTGCTAAATGGGGAACAGATGCTAGATTGGAAAGAATGGGGGAGCATTCAATGAATTGATGGACAATTTTTCTTTTCTCGTTTAAAAATAAAAATATATATATATCCATAGATTTTTGCATGGGGGTTTAATTAACATATTCCACTTTTCTTTTTGATACTGAGAGATTGGGCACCCTCCTCTTATCTTTATAATGTTATTAATCTGAGCTGTTTGAGGTTAATAACCTACAGGGAGTAGTCTGGGATGATTTGTGTTTATTGAATAGAACCAGGTTTGTGACTCCCCTTGAAATCAGAAATGACAGTCCTGGCTAGCTGTGCTGAATTATAGCCTGTACAGAAATTAGGCTGTGGTCATACTCATACAGTCTGGGGCTTACCAGTGTGTTGCTGTATTTTGATACTGGATAAAAGGGGCACTCCCAGAAATGTGTATGTTTAACTGTGGAATTTTGTAATGTGTTACATATATTACATGCATTTTAATGTATTGCTTATATAGCTTACATGGAATAGGTTTCTATTTTATGTAGATGTCAAGTATTGACCATACTTGGTGTACCCAACTTTTTGTTAGGAATATACTGAGCATATTTTACACATCTCTATCAGCTATATTGCTTGGTTTCTGAAGCCATTTCAAACTATCTATCTACACATCACTTATAATATATGGTAATAGCACTACCTAGACATGTTTAGTAGGTAATCCCAGCGGGGGGTGCAGGATTACTAGGTTGGTAAAATCTACAACAGCTTGGAAATTTGAACTTAACCAGGAGTATAGTATGTAGCTCATCTCTAACCTCCTGGAAGGCAATCAGGTTTAGGGGTGAGAAGCAGCTGCCTATATAACTTGTAATCCAAAGTAAGATGGCAGAGGTAAAGGAGTTTGCGATCTGCAGGAGTCTAGAGAACTATGAAGGAAAGAAAGGTACAATGCAGATAAGAGAGGTGTCCCTCAAGTTTGTAATAGGACTGGGAACTTCATTTCCTGCAGGAACAATGAGGAAAACAAACCGTGTCAGCTCATTGGTGTTACGTATTGGTGCACGGCATCCTATGTGGATTAGTGATTTGCATTAAAGCTGGTTTGGTAAATACTTCTTTTTTTTCATAACCACTTCAACAACAACAGCCTTTCCTTTTATTTGTCCTCATTTTCTAGTCTTCCTTGACTCATCCAGTGGTAAAAAAATGTATTTTGATATGTTCCTTTTCTGCCTAAAGGAGTGTGCAGTAAGTGTTGTTACCTTATATACATGTGAGTTCATCGTGAGTCTAAACTAGGCACGGCCACAATTTTCACTGCTTCACCAGCAGTTTTACTCAAGAACTGTTCATTTAGGTAAAGCTTCCTATTCATGAACATGGAGATATTGTGAGAAAAACTGTTGTTTGTTTCTCTTTTCAGTTTAATTTCAACGCCTGTCAGGAAATAATTAAACTCTTACCCATTTATAAGAGAACTGCTTTTCCCCAAGGTATGACAATCTTGGAATTAGGGTATTTCTTCGGTAGTTTAAAAGAGAAGAGTGATGTTCAGGATTTGCACTTCTGGATTTCCACTGGGTTTTTTCAGTGCATCAGCACTCAGTGTTATGAGTGGTAACATTTTAATAGGGAGCCATCTTTTTACTGTAAGGGAAGGAAAAGCAACTAGAGTTGCAAGGCAAAAAAGAGAGAGAGAGAGCCAGACAACACAACCCATTTTGTTGTCTGTTTCCACTGCTGCAGAGAGAGAGAGAGAGAGAAAGAGACAGAGAATAGACTGGTTTGAATTCATAGGTTTTGCTTCTTCATGGTGTTACCAAAAGTGAAAGACTGTTGACAAAAATTCCAGGCAAGAGAACTATTAGTTTTGGTTGGACTGTCCACTACAAGAGATTGTTGGTTAGCCATTCTGACTCAACAAAATAAACTAATGATTTTTGTCTTTTCCTTTGCACTATGCAACATTTCATTTTATTTTTTGAAAGTTTTGAGTTCTACATGTTGCTATACAGACTAGTATTATTTTATTTCCCTGCAGCACATGGCTTATTACAAACCAAAATATGTGTTTCCTGCAATCAGTTTGTTACAACATACACTTTTAGTATTTAGCAAATATTGATTTCTTAATTCAACTGCAGTTGATTTTCTGTGAAGAGATAAACTTCAGAATGTATTTCCAACAAAAATCAACTTATTTGTGTGTGTGAGTGTGTGTGTGTGTGTGTGTGTGTGTGTGTGTGTGTGTGTGTGTGTGTGTGTGTGTGTGTGTGTGTGTGTGTGTGTGTGTGTGTGTGTGTGCGTGTGTGTGCTCACGCTCGTGTATGTGTGATTTGTAGCACTGATTGCCATTTCTACTATCAGAACTTCAGTATCTTTTGTTCACACTCAACCCATTTTTTCACTGCATACATAGAACGTTATGTCCATCCCTCCCACTGTCTCATCCTTTAAGCAGTCTATTCTCCTCTTATTTAATGATTCGACTTGATATCACTTAGTTCCCTGTCTGCACTGGTCAGACAATAGCTGACATTGTACAATACAACATTGCTCTATTTCCATTGAACTGGACATTATTTTCTTGTCACTTGGGGGTGGAGTTATTTTATTTAAAGGATGTTACTTTTGCTAAGCCTATAGACTTTGAAGTGTTGCTTACTGACTGTGGAAGCCTGGTTTATATGCAAGTTTTTGAATGGTGTGTTCAATTCTATTGTTTGCTTTGGAAAGTTTGGTTTATGTAATTTACTTTTTGTCATATAATTTTGCTTTCGTAAATTGTTGTATAACTGATGACTTTCATAGGTTCATAGAAGGTTACTAGGCTAACAGCCCTAGAAGTCTTACCCGGTTTGCCCCAATTATCAGTGGTTAGGTGAGTGAAGTTTGCAAAGGTAAGGGTCTATACTGGCTAAAACTGACTTCTTTTGTCCAAGAGAGGCATGGACCCCACCTCAGGAGTGAATTTGCAGTTACCCATCTATTGATCTAAGTTGTGTTTGAAGAGGGTCAGGGAGGGGCTCTATTTTGTGTGAACTGGAAGCTTGTTCCAGAGAAGTGGTAGTCTCTGGAGATGTATCTATTTCTCCAGCATGACCTGTTCATGTCAGAGGCTAGGTTAAGATCCCTGGAGTGAGTGACTCTCATGCAGTTTGATTTATGAATATGCAGCATTTCCATCAGGGCCGGGTCAGATACTGTCCTGTAAGCCAAGCACAGGTCATCCCTTAGCAACCTGTAGGGGACAGAACACAGTGACAGGGATTTCAGTCTTTCTGTGCAAGACTTGTTTTGCATACCCTGTAATTTCTTGGAGAGAAACCTCTGTGGTCTCTCCAACTGTTGCATGTATCTGGTGAGGTACATGCAAAAGGGAGCACTGTCCTCAATTACTGGTCTGATGAGGGACGAGTATAATGGGATTATAGCATTCTTATATCTAGAGGTGATGCCTTTACTTATAAGATGTGCCACATAAAAGAATTTCCTTACTACTGTGGATATGTGGTGGTCAAAGTTCAGATTGCTATCAACCTGAGTGCCCACATCATGTATCACTGATTCTACATTTAAGGGAGTGCTATCTATAATGTAATTAATGGGGATGCCAGCTTTTCCAAAGGGAATAATAATATATTTTTGCATTCAGCCTTAATATGTGATTTTGGCACTAATATTTTGTCTGCATTGACCCTGTCTGCAGTATAGTAACCTCACTGGGGGACTCAGTGATTGCTCCTAATTTGCAATCATCAGTGAACTTGGTCAGTGACAGGCCATCCAAGTTTGCCTGGATTTCTGAGAAATAAATTCTGAACAGTAAGGGACCCAGCACAAAACCCTGGGGTACACCACTGGTGACTGGTCTTTTGCTAGAGGTGAAGTCACCCACTTTGACAGTATGTGTCCTGTTGGTGAACCAGCTGGCTACCCATCTGGTAATGTAGAGGTTAATTCCCAATTGGGAGAGTTTCTCTATCATAACTGAGCTGGTTGATTGTGTCAATGCCTTGGCTAGGTCAATATAGCTGGTATGCACTGTCTTTCCCCCATTCAGGGCCTTGGTGATTTTCTTGAAAAGTTAACAGTGTTTAACAAGAATGATCTACCTTTAATGAATGTGAACTGGGTTGGGTCCAGAGTTTGGAGATTACCTATGTTCTTGTTAATAAGGTTCATGTCCTTGTAGATGAGGCTAGTCAAGCTTATGGGCCTGTAACTCCTAGGGTGAGCTGATGGTCCTGCTTTGTGCAGAGGGATTACTGTTGCTCTCCTCCATTCCACCGGAACATAGCCAGTTAGCAGGCTGTGGTTAAATTGGGATCCAAGTGGGTCTGCTAGGTCACGTTTTAAGTTGTTTAATAGATAACTTGGGATGTTGTCTGGTTCCATCGATTCCATGTTTTTGGTCTTGGAGAGTGCCAAGATAACCTGCTCTCTTGAGATAATATGTTGAGGAATGGTGGCAGGTATACTTTGGGGGATGACTTGGGGGGACAGGGGGTAAAGCTTGCTCCAAATCTGTCAGCTTGCAGGTTGACTATTACCTCTGGTTGACTATGGGTGGTGTCATCCAAAACCAGTTCAGTGTATAGCTGAGCATTCTCTTTTGGATTTTGGACATAGTTAAAGAATGGCTTGTGATTATCCTTAGCTAGGGAGGCTATTTTTGCTTTGTAATTAGCTTTGGAGAACTTGACAAGATCTATGATTTGCTTGTTTAAGCTAGAGAGGGATTTCTTCCTCTGCTGAGACAGTTCCCTCTTGTTTTTGGACATTAGCTTCTTTCTCTTGTTGTATAGCCTGTTTATACTAGGAGTCCACCAGGGTGGCTTGTTTTTTTAGGCAAGAACTGGTTTTAATCTAGTCAGGCACAGCCGATTCTATACAGCTGCTTAAGTAGTTCTACAGGGCATTGGTGGACACCTCTGAATAGGAGTCCATGTTATCTGTATTCGAGGGGGCTTTGAAACTTCTTATACCATCACTTAGGAAGTAATTTGTCTTTGAAAAATTCTTAGGCTTGATGGGATTTCTAGTCATATAATTACATTGAACAAGACTAATTTATAGTAAAATATTACCAGGGAGGACTTGAGTACTATATCCAGGACATTTGAGCTTCTTGTGGGTGTGCTGAATAGCTGTTCTAGAGCATTTGCATTGACAAAGGCCAAAAACCTCTGAACCAGCATGTTTGTGGTGATGTATGTTTCCCAGTCAATGGTAGGATAATTAAAATCACCCATGAGTAAGGCATCATGCTGTATGGCAAGTGACTCCAGTAAGTTCAGGTATGTGGTATGCTTTTCCTGTTTCTTGGTGGTGGACCTATAGCTAGGCATGACATGATAGGGGGCTTTGACTATAGTTAATTGGACATGGAGTAGCTCAAGAGAGTCATACTGTTTGAACAGTCTTGAGGTGTATTTATCATTAGACAAGATAGATGCACTTCCTCCTTTGGTTCTTTCATGCTCAGTTTGTGGTCTGAATGTATCGAAGGCATCATAGCCCTACATGGCTGGGGTGCTTTCCATGCCTTTGGACCATGTCTTGGTGACTGCACAGATGTCAACATCTTCTTAAGTAAGGAGTGCTTCCAGGGAGTGCAGTTTCTTGTACAGACTCCTACTATTAAGCAGTAGTACCTTGAGTTTATCTAGAGAGGATTTTTTTATGTTGGGAGGTTGGCTATTTTGACACTGCAAAAAAGGCACAATAGGGGTGGCTAATGTTTTTCCAGTACCCAAAATCTACAGGAGACTGGTGGAGACCATAGATCATCTCTAGCAAAGCAGTGTGGCCTGCCGACCATATCTTTCCAAGCTGACAGATATTGGATCCCCTTGGACTGAAACCAGAAGCTAAGCCAATTGTTCAAGTCAATCATTTTTTGTTTGTATTGTGGCATCATCCTTGGAGAAGGTAGAATGCTGCTTAAGCTTAGGCTTATACCTGTCTGTGACACATAATCTGAGAGTTCAGTCATGTCTCTCTACATATAGTCTAGCTTTAAGCTAACTACCAATCAGGAAAACACACAATAAGCCTTCCACCAGCAATCCCCAACTTCTACAGGTTAGATCAGCACACTTCTGCCACAAGGGTGCAGAAAAACACCTTCTTAATGTAGAATAGCTGGTTTGGAGCCCAAGTGTGACAAGACCACACAAACTGCCTACAACAGCGCTACAACTAATGAATACAATGTAATACAGTGCAATTAACTACTTAAAGCAGCAGCAGACAGTACAGTTTTTGAAACTGCTAATGCACAGTCACAGTATATAAGAAAAGTGCAAAAAAAAAAAACTTATAGACCTTTTTGGTGCTTCCCAACCCAGATAAATCAGTTAAACAACCCACTGCCACTAGATGAATTATCCCAGTCCTCCTAATGCAAAACTACAGTAAAGGATTGTCAGGAGTGAAATGCTACCACAAACTTAAAAGATGCTAAATGTTACCACAAACAAACTTAAAAGATATGGACACAGCAGTGTACTTTAAACAGATCATAAAAGTGTGATTATTCAATAAACACACTTTGCTTTGTATAAATGAGTCAGGAGCCAGTCAATTGTACAGAATTTATAAAGGCAGTAAAAACAAGATAAGCTGACTAATAAGCCCTCCAGCCAACAAAACTACATGCAGAAATCTCAAGTGTCTCACCAACTAAATAGGCCAGACTACCTCCCAGTACTCTAGATGAAAATTTTACTGACCTCTTGATGCAAAACCAAGTGCTAGCTAGAGTGTAAAATAAATTACTTTATCCAACAACCTGCTGGATAATTAATTCAGAGCAAGCAAATAAGTAGAACAGACAAGTGACAGGCAAAATGCACTTTTTTATTGTAAGCACGAGAAAAGACAAATAAATAATTTCAAGATATCAACAGCAGTGTAGAAAGGAAGGAGCTTACTAAGCTTAAAAGTACCAGGTTTAAAAAGCA
The DNA here is from genome assembly GCF_019279795.1 of Protopterus annectens. Lineage (NCBI taxonomy): Eukaryota > Metazoa > Chordata > Ceratodontiformes > Protopteridae > Protopterus > Protopterus annectens. The sequence goes on along the minus strand of NC_056734.1, from coordinate 387,570,031 downwards.
GAACAGCAAAGGGGAGGACAAGTGGGGAAAACTAGCAGGGGGAAATCATCAACAGTGCTTTAGTTTATGGAAGCTTGAAATCTTTTCACTCTGTATTTAAGTATCACTCAAGAAACAATTTAACCTTATGGAAAACGTGAAATGTGCAGCCTAGATAATATAAGTGTCTATCTCTCACATAGAAGAAAAACACCAGTTCAAGCAGATTTATTCAAACAGAAAACAAAATGGAGCAGGTAAAACATAAAACAGCTCTATCACTCACAAACAAAAATATATAGATTTACTTTCCTCACACAGCATTTAATCACCACAGTGCTTTAGTTTATGCAGGCTTGAAATCTATTTCAGAAAAAGACAAAGACCCAGACATTCGCTCTTTAAGTATCACTCAAGAAACAATTTATCCAATGAAAAACATTTGAAATATCCAACCTAGATAATGTAAGTGTCTATCTTTCACATAGAAGAAAAACACCAGTTCACACAGATTTCTTAAAACAGAAACCAAAATGGAGCAGGTAAAATACAAAGCAGCTCTAGCACTCACAAGCAAAAATATATACGTTTACTTTCTTCACCCAGCATTTAATCACCAGCAGTGCTTTAGTTTATGCAGGCTTGAAATCTTTTCAGAAAACGACCCAGAAATTCACTCTGTATTTCAGCATCACTCAAGAAATAATTTAACAAATGAAAAACATGTGAAATGTGCAGTCTAGATAATTTAAGTATCTATCTCTCACATAGAAGAAAAACACCAGGCCAAGCACATTTCTTAAAAGAGAAAATAAAATTGAGCAGGTAAAACCAAAAGCAGCTCTAATGCTCACAGACAAAAAACAATATAGGTTTACTTTCCTCACTCAACAGGGAATCACCAGCAGTGCTTTGGTTTATGCACCCTTGAAATCTTTTCTGGAAAAGATACAGACCCAGAAATTCACTCTGTATTGAAGTATCGCTCAAGAAGCAATTTAACAACTGAAAAAAAACATGTGAAATGTGTAGCCTAGATAATTTAAATACCTATCTCTCACATAGAACAAAAATACCAGGCCAAGCAGATTTCTTAAAACAGAAAATGAAATGGAGCAGGTAAAACAGAAAGCAGCTCTATCACTCACAGACAAAAATATAGGTTTAGTTTCCTCACCCAGCAATGAATCACCAGCAGTGCTTTAGTTTATGCAGGCTTGAAATATTTTCAGAAAAAGTAAAAGAGACAGAAATTCACTGTGTGTTTAAGTATCACTCAAGAAACAATTTTAATGAAAAAAACATGTGAGATATGCAGCCTAGATAATTTAAGTGCCTATCTCTCACACAGAACAAAAACACCAAGCCAATCAGATTTCTTAAAACAGAAAATAAAATGGAGTAGGTAAAACAGAAATCAGCTGTATCACTCACCGACAAAAAAATATAGGTTTACTTTCCTCACCCAGCATTGAAACACGTGCAGTGCTTTGGTTTTTGCAGGCTTGAAATCTTTTTAGAAAACAACAAAGAACCAGAAATTTAGCCTGTATTTAGGTATCACTCAAGAAACAATTTAACCAATGAAAAAACGTGAAATATGCAGCCTAAATAATTTAAGTGTCTATCTCTCACATAGGACAAAAACACTATGCCAAACAGATTTCTTAAAACAGGTTTACTTTCCTCACCCAGCAGGGAATCACCCAAAGTTCTTTAGTTTAGGCAGGCTTGAAATATTCTCAGTAAAACACAAAGTATTACTCAAGTAACAATTTCACCAATGACCATCTTAAAAAGGGTCCATTTCTAGATCATTGTTTATCTAGTTAACAAGCAAACAAACAAACAGATCATAGATAATTGCTGGCACTGACCACAGGCCTTCTCCAGGCTTTAAATCAAAGGGTTTGCTTTATACTAAGATTCATGATTAGTGAGCTTGATCTCATGTCAGTAATTTACAGCTCTACACAGTACATTTGCTGAGACTACAGTTCTACTCTCATCTGTCTATCTTTCTAGTTATCTATGTATTTATATATAATTTTATTTTTTTGAATAACCTGTACCAAGTCTAAAAAGTAGGAATAAAGGTAATATGGATCTATAACTGGACTGTCATAGGAAAGAACTGAATCCTGAACGTTTATGGAGGTATGCTGCCAACTTCAGGAAAATAATTTACTGTGTTTACACTTGCATATCTTAATAAAAACAGGCTGACAAAAGAAACTGACTGTACTTTATTTCTTGAAAGAAAAGAGTGGTGCTACGTCTGATACATTTGATGAATTAATTATTGGTCCACTTTTGGTTTGATGGCAATAATAGCACAGTAATCTGAAGGTGCTGGATTAACATCTCAGTTCATGACTTGCTATTTTCTATGTCCATTAAATGCCTTTTGTGGGTTTGTCTAAGTTTGAGTGTACATGTAGTTCTTTTATTTTAATTAGACTATTCTCTCCCCTTATGGAACTGTCATGTATGCTACTAAGTGGGGATGCACAGAACCAATAACTGTGAAACAGTCACACTACCTCACATGTGCAGACTTCTGGCTATAATAGCATGAACTGCTTGGTTTGCATTGTGCATATCCTACAACCCTTTATTTTGTTGCAGTAATCCCTAGCCTCCACTGGCGACAGCTGCAGCAGGGGATCAGTCTAGCTCCCTGTCTCTGAGACTGTTGAGCTGGCAGCAGCCATCACGCATACCTGCCACTGCTGGCTCCTACACTGCTTAGGATTCTTTCATAACTCTGGTCCTCTGCATCATACACAAATCCATGTCTGCTACAAAGTAAGCAATCTTTTATCTACTAGAAATTCATACAGTAGTTAAACTGACTGAGTGATTGGCATTTTATTAGGAGTAGATCCTAGAACACATATGCAATGTTTTAATTTGTTTTACTCAGTAATTTTGGCCCTGACTCACTTATGATTCCTTATGCACTTCAGGCTGTGTATGCACAATACAGATGCAAATGTAAGTCAAAAAATCCAAGGCTCTTCATTTAACTTAGTTGTTGTTGGCTGTTCTTCAGGCTAGCTCTTTATTTTTTATCATAAATTTGATGTAGCACTGGCATCATAATGCAGTATTTATTGCAATATAGTTCCAGGAAGCTGTCTTGAGCCCCTGTCTACTGTGAACTTTGTGCAGAGTATCTTGCACTAAAATAAACCTCTGCTACAGTTAGCAGGGTCTCTAATGGCTGTTGTAACAGCTATGCATTGATGTGGATTGCAGGGAAGATTGCAATATTATCATAGATACCCTGCAGTACCTTGCTGAAAAGTTAAACTGGATGTTAGTGATGTACCGCAGAAGCCACCACAACCTCTGGGTACATGCACACTTAATTCTTGTTTATTAATGTGCCAGCTCTTAGTTGATGAGGTGTTAGATTCCTGTGTGCTGACAAGTTGGACAGCAATTACCTAGAGCTCTGAGCTACAGTGGATATAAACATCAGGAAAATCTTTTAAACTGGACAAGGATAGCATTTTTTCTTTACTTGTTCAATTTGTATAATCTTCTCACATTTAAACTGTTTAATTGCAACTCTGAATACCAAGATAAAACTACTTTGATGCAACAGTGCAGCATGTGGTTTGCCTTTGAGACACTGTAGGCTTGACTGTGACAAAGTAACTTACGGAACATGTGAACACAACATGGTACAATCTGCGCTAAAGGTGTGAATAGATTTACTTTAGAAATCCCAGAAACATAAAACAGTTTAAGCTCGAATTTATGGGTTTTGGATAAAATCAAAATATTTTTTTTTCTTTTAGGTGAAATAGCTGTGCAGAAAAGACTGATACAGAAAGTAATCTGATAATGGAAAATATTAAGGAAGAGTATATGAATGTCTTTATAAGAGATGGCTGCTTAGAAGGGCATAACATCCTGACATAAACAGTGCAAAATTCCCAAATATGAGAATTCCTGTTGCTTTAATGATACCACTGAAGGAAGAACTGAACAACCTCACTAACGAAAATGATAATTGCACCAGAAGAAAGCAGTCCTGCCTGGAAAAACAACTTACTAATAGGGAAAAACCATAACAGCAGTTTGAAAATACATATAGAATGCGGATTGCCTAACAACACTTTACAGAGAAGCCATTTTCTCTTTACTGTGTTGAAAAACACATTACTTTGTCTGTCAAAGGCAACATAGGGCATAGTGTGTGCTGTTAAAATGGGTTCTGACATATACAGCTGGACAAGATGTTTTTCAATTTGACTACCCCTGTGTTGGTCATGTAAATGGCTAATGATACAAGAGGGAATTAGTACAACACCAAAAGCATTCCAAAAAAAAGTGATCCTATGCCCAGTGAGGTTATCAATAATATATGATATAATTGAGGTTGTGTTCATCATACAGAGCGAAGGCACAGTATAAACAGAGAACAAAGAATGATGTAAAACTGAAAACGTTTAAAAATGTAAAGATAAAAACACTGAGTTAAATGCAGGGAAATTCAAACAGAAGGAGATAGGTTTCATACATTGAACACCTACTGACCTCATAAAGTTTAAAACATGATCTTGTCAAGGTTCAGGCAATAACAGAAATGCCACAGACAACAGGTATTAAAGGAGTCCAACATCTCCTGGGGATGGTTTTGTGACCATGTATCAAACAGTTGTGAGTTAATGCAATAATTAACTCACAAGGAGAGCTAGTGGAAATGCACTGAAATGTATCAGCTGCTATGTCTTAACATCTTATTTGTTTATTGGGAAAGTCCGAATTGGAACAAAGTCAATTTTCAGCAGAGGCCCAGGAAGAAATGCTCCAGATGCACATCTTTGTAACATGGGAGGAAACCGGAGTACCCGGATAAAACCCACACAAATGCAGAGAGGACATACAGACTCCACACAGAAGGCACTCCAGCCAAGAATTGAACCAGAGAACCTCTTGCTGTGAGGCAGCAACACTACTGCTCCACCACTATGCCATCCCACATCACCACAACTCCAGTACCAAAGTACTTCATACAGAGAAGGAGGCAGTCCAGCACTGCAAATCCTAAGAGTCGGGACTGGGTTCTGCCTTATTACAAGGTGGTAAACTGGTAGTCTTTTAAAGTTATATACGGACACAAACTGGAAGGGGCTATGTCCAAACTAATAAAGAGTATTTGGCAGCTGTTTTTAGCACAGGGAAGCTTCACCATTACTCTCATGAATGTAAAGTGATTGTAAACTTTGATGATGAACTACTGGAGACTATAATAAACAAGGCACTCCTGTGCATGCTAAAAAGACTGCAAAGGACATTGCCAAGAGTGCAAAAGTGCAATATTAAAGGCACATGTTTATCAAGATGACACATGCTGTTTGTCGATACTGTGAACAAATCATACTTTCTCAACAGTGCATATGAATTGCCAGTCACATCCAAGACCAAGTGCATTAACATGATTCATAATTATAAGTCCATCTCAGAGGAGACACTAAAATCTATCAGAATGGAGATTTCAAAAGGAAAAATAAAACATGTAGAAAGTGATAATGAGCAAACTTGGGGGCAAAGAAACAAGAGGGAGTTGCCAAGCAATTGCCATTCCTTTCAAGATGTATTGTGTGCAGGATAATATCAGCTGCAAAGGAGAGAGGACTGATACCTGGTGTATTGAGGAAAAAATACTGGACAGATACACTCATCACAATACAACAAGGAAAACTGTCTGTGAAGGACAAGAGACTATTTTCCAGCAAGAATGAATGACCAGGTGAAGAAAGTCATAGCAATGTATGATACTTGCAGATCCAGGGATGTCAAGAAACAGAAAGAGTCAATGTGTTCCCATGAACCATCAATTAGCCCTTGGCATATGGTGGGTACAGAACTATTCACTTTTAAATATACTGTTTCAGTTTTTAGAAAGCTGGCAAACTGCTGAATAATATATCCTTTAGGGTTACAAAGTATGACTATCATTGTTATTCTGATAAGCAACTTCAGCGTGTTTCTAGAGATTTCCAAAAAAATCAGCAAGCAGTGGGAATTTGAGCAGAAAATCTCCTCTCCATGCTACTTACAAAATAATAGGAAAGAAGACCCCCATAGTTAAAGGGCAAAACATCTAATGCTGAAGGCCAACTACTTAGGAGTCAGGACCTATTCTTGGTCATTTTCTACCACTGCGGTATAGATTTATAAGGGCTGGATGTTATAGATTTATAGGGACTGGAAGTAAGCTTAGCTCAAAGCATGCTATGCAGAAGGACTAAAATGCTTTCACCCATCAGTTAGTGTCTGCTGCATCCCCATCTGATGGAATAAAGGGAAACACTACCCAGAACAGGAACCATCATTAAATTTATTACAGCATGATGACCACAGATATAGAAACATTGAGGGATGGGGAAGCAGTTCTGTGCAGTCACTGCAAACTAGACCGAGTGGAGAAAAAAATAACCGAAGTAAAGCAAGATGATAACAGGTCATAGCAGGCAAAGTAAGAAGGAATTCTCACCACCTCAGCAATGGTACACACCCCAACCCGAATGTAAGAAATTAATTGGTAATAGGTAAGACAGGAAACTGTACCTACTCATTAGATTTTAGACATAAATACAGCAGATGACCTAGCTACAATTACTACTAGACATACATGCAAGGTGGTTTGACCACATTAAATAAATAACTGTACAAAGAACAATGCCTGTGTAATTGAATTTTGAATTGTCAGGTACTATTGCAATAACAGAATGGGACATAATGTGTTGTGCTACATTTTTTTCAAAATGTTGAATTTTAACTCATCTTAAGTTCAACTTAAATTGTTTAAACTCTGTTTTATGTTAAACAGCCAAAGTGTCATTTCTTGAACAGACCTCATAAGTAAATGGTAAATAGCCAGGAACTTCTCAGTTATCTTAGATCACCCCTTAAATTGTTTCCAGTTTCATCTATTTATTCAAAGCAGACCTGGTAGAACCTAACAGAAAATAGCAGAAAACTCAGGCCTCTTTTATTTGCTTTTTGTTAACATTTCCAGTACTGGAAATACTCTTTTTTGTAATATTCTATGCTATACTATGGGAAGGAGGTAAAGAAACCTTTTGTCTACTTACTGCTTGGGGAGTTAATACCTTTTACCCATTTACTTTCTACTTCAGAATCCTTGAATCTAGAATTCCAACTTTAAATGATTATTAGTACATTTAGAGTTGAACATTTGCATGGAAACATGGTCTACCTTGCATCAGTAATAAATAAAATTCCACAAAATGGAGACTGACAGACAGATAGAAATAAACATACAGATGAAAGAGCAGTAATTGGAGCAGAAAGTAAAATGATCCCTTTCTTAATGTGTAAACAGACTTCAGCCAAAGTACTTCTTTATTCAGCTAATAAGCAGCTGTGTTCATAATGATGTGGATTTACTCTGACAAATGATAACATGCACACGCACAATGCTTGCTCGCTCATGATAAACACAGAGAAGCCGGATACTTTTCGAACATAAAATACCTAAAATGAACTGTGTACAACCTTGCATTTTCAGACCAGCTTAGGCTACTTAACTTTCCTGCTTTATTTCTTATTTGCTCTCTGTTCATAACTTAAGTTTCATTTAAAAAAAAATCTAATCTATAAAGAGAAGTTTCATAATTCCCTTTCGAGTCTGTCTCTTTGAATACACCAGGAATTTTAAGTAGTACTGTCTCCATTTAACATTTGTTGAGGTGGTGTGCGACTCCATGGAGCTAACACTAAAAAAAACTGCCTCGTCCCACCCCATGACTTCTCCATCACCATTGCCACAGACTTGAATGTTCATGACGCTGCATAAATAGGGCGTATAGAATATTCTTATTTTTACCTACACTTCAAGTTCTACTACATTAAGGAGACTGAGCCACTGAAAATACCATCTTCGACTACTATTAATGAGAGAAATTTAAACAAAAAGGAAAATAAATTTTAAATAAGTAAATCACTCAAGTCATGACTGAAAGGGGTTCACAAAATAGGAGTCAGAAAAGCTGCTGTATGTCAATTTTAAGGCATAATCACGCACTTCTGTGTCTGCTATGAAGAAAGAATCTACTACAGCAGTTTGCAAATGCTAGAACTGTGATTGACATGATTCTGAGATGACATATGTGAAGGTTGTCAAAAGCAATTTTTGATGTTTTTTTGCAGGTGCATAGTCCCCCCCCCCCCCCAACACACTCACACATGCAGAAAAACTTGCTTATTGCACTTCATCCTAATTATTTTTTTTCCTTGTATTACTGTAATTACCTTCCTGGTTCACCTACATGGCTTCTGAACTAAGTGCATTATTCATAACAATGATTGTGATGGTAGAGAGCATACAACGTTCAGCTGCTTATGGCAAATCAATAAAATGTAACAAAAAAGTCACAGAGTGTATTCAGCCATGATTCACTCCCAGCTTTTGAAGTGGAAGGGCAGGAAGCCTTCCAACTTCCTTCCAACTTACAGACCTGTGGCATAGATGAAAGTGGGTCGTCCAAGGCAATAAAGCAGTTAAAGACCTATAACAAACACATGAACTCCACTTTCAGGTGAAACAGTAAAGGCTAGAATTCAGAAATGAATCACACAGTATTTTAGGTGAAATTGCACAGGGTGTGTGTGGTGGCAGAGAAGTTTGGGTTGATTCAGAAACATCTTACGCAACTGACAGTAAAATGATACAGAAATTAGTACAATTATGGCAATGAGCCCATTTGCCAATGCAAAATGAGGGTACAAAACATAGAATAGAGATATAGAAATACATAAAATTGTACAACATGCCATGGAGGCCAGCATGTTTGAGAAACACCATTTCTTTGTGTACAATGGCAGAAACTGCAGTAAGATTCTAGGAGTAGCATCTGAATTAACCAAACAGTATATACTAGGTACTGAAAGAATACTGATCTTTGTGGACACTAAGGTTTGTGCAGTATTAACTATCCTCATTACAGGGATCTTCCAGTGGCCATTACATATATGGTGGGTGAAAATCACACCAATTTCTTGATGTTATGCAACTGCATATGAAACAGCATGTGGTGCAGAGGACAGAAACAATATGTGGACAGTCTACAAAATAGCCCATTTCCCTGAGGTTCTAGGAGCCACTGAATACACACACATCACCATCAAGGTACCATTTGGTCCACATGGATGCTGGTATACCAGCTAGAAGGGTGTGCACTACACCAGCTTCTGGGTATTATACACACTGTATCTGTGCACCATCCAAACAGTTCTCATGATTCTGACACCTGGTACATGTCTGACCTAGAGCAGCAGTTTGTGAGAGATGTCTTCCCATAGAAGCTTCTTTTTGGTGATGCTGGATGTGCTGTGGAACTACGACTCATGACACAGATTCACATCCCACAGAGTGTATCTGAGATGCAGCACAACATATCTCTGTTGCAGACTTGCAACATATTCCACAATGTTTTTGGATTGTTGAATGTCCACTTCTTTTGCCTGTTCACCTCTGCTGGTATGCTGTAGTATGCTATGGAGCAGAAAAACAAAAAAACAAAAAACAAACAACAAAACAACAACAATAAAAAAGGTTACAAATTTGAGAACAAAAACAAAGGTTTTCTGCTTCACCCCTGAAACTGTAGAAAGTTTTATAGCTGCTTGCTAAAAATGTACCAAGCAGGTTTTCTACAGTTAAATCACCATATATTGAGCACTTCAGGCTTGACTGCAAATATAGTTTTGGCATTCATTTATGAAGCTGCAGTATCCTCACAACTTGATAAAACAGTGATTGTACTGCACTCCTACATCTTTGGCTTCTCTAAATTGTGCCCCCTAACAGCTGCATCCAGGGCAGCTGTTCCCTTTGCTCCGCCCTAATTACAGCTTTGATCGGGTTCCTATTACGCGATTGAAAATCTCTTTAGGCAAATACGAAGACATCGAACTGTGTTGCGTGAAGTACATAAACCCTGAATGGTCAAAACCGCGATTTTCGAAATGTTGATTTTTTTTTGGTTGGCCCATCTGCGGTACAGCTCCATAAGGTAAGTGTGCGATAGATAGGACTTTAGTGTTAGGATCTGGGTTAACGTAAGTGTATAGATAGGTACTGTATGCAAGAGTTAGTGTAGTGTTAGGTGTAGGGTTTTTTAAGTGTATGTATGTGTATTATTTATTTTGTTTAGGTGTATGTCTGTAGGGATGTGAGCGGTAGTTACGGCAACTTAGGATTAGGGAGGGGTTAAGGAGACTGCATAGATAGTTGTGTTTATGGGGTTTAGTGTAGTGTTGGAGTTAGGGTTTTGGTGCTTTAGTTTAGGTTAGAAGTAGGGTTTGGTTAGTGTACATATGTGGTTTATTTATTTTGTTTGGGTAGGTAGTATGTAGCGGATGGTGGGGTTGGCCGACTATGACAGTTTGATATTTTTTTTTCGTGGTTTAGTGCGTTGGGGATTTTCACGGTCCGCGGTATAGGGGTCGATGTTTTGGTATTCGCGCATAGGGTTTTTCACTTTGCTAATATGGACCCATTTGATCCAGAGACCTGTACAAAGATATTGCAATTCTGCACAACATGGTAGTACTCAGACAGCAAGAGCTGGGTATTATCATCGAAAGACTAGACAGACAGGAATCAGCTGCAGAGAAGTTCTCAGTTGAGGCGCCATTAGGGAAACCAGCTGATGCGGAATATTACCTAAGGCAGATGCAGGTGCAATACAATGCAACATTATTGAAGAGATGGCATCTAGGTCATAATGCTGGCTGATTGGGGGAGCTGTGTATACTGTGCAGGGATGGAGGGATGTTCTTCCTGGAGGAGGTGTCCAGAAGAAGTGAGTTAAAGAGACACAGATGCTGTAGATGTGGTTGCACTGAGTGTATGTGGCTGTAACAGGTATTGTGGAAACTCAGGTGAGAATGATACAGAATGTGAGCACCCTGGCCATGGGTGCATCCCTCCAAGCAATGACATGGGCAGCAATACCCACTGACAAGGATGAATGTGAACTATAATAATGCAACTGCCTGACCTTGCCATGCGCTTGTCAGACACTTATGCTATATCTACCTGGTTGGTCACACAGTGCCACACCAGACTTACTACCGGTGAGTGGTATGGAGGAAGTAGCATCTGTGACTATGAGCAGCCTGTTCTGTGGAGTGTTCCCACATTGGAGCTAGAGGAGCTGCAGCTACTGGAATGCTATCGGTTCTGGTGTTTAGAAGCAGAATGACCATAGAGGCAGAGGAGGTAGCCAGGTGCCTGTCCAACATGCCAGTCAGCTGGGCCAAGCCCTCATTTATTTCTTCACACAGGCCATGCAGAATATGTATCATCTCTGCCATGGCATTGAAGGCACCTACCTGTGCCTGGATGACTGGCCTGAATATTCGTTATGCAATGCCTGGTTTGAACTATGAATAAGAGCCACGTCATTGATGGCTACCAGTTCAACCACTATCCCCATGGTCTGTGGTGGTGTCACTTCCCACTGCTGGTGCATGGGAAGGGGGTGGTAGTTCTCCATTTGTAGGGGTGCCAGGAAAAGTCTGCCCAGGGCTCTAAAGAATTGGGGCTGTGATCCACAAGCAACAGAGCTATGTGATTCACCATGAGTGGTTTTGTGCCCTCCACATTTACCATAGCTGTCAGAGGAACTGTGCCCTCTGACTGTGGTAGTATAAGGCTACTATTGTCATCAGTGACCAGTGTAGCACAGACATCAAGCATGCCCTGTTCCACAGTGCAGAACCCTTGACTATAGCACCTGTGAAAACAAACAGTATTTAACATTGCTAAAATTTGACAATCCCATTTCCCAGTACTGCAACAATAGTACCAATAACAGTTATGCACAGAATGTAAACAAATCTACCTTGTGTGTTTATACATTTGTGCCTGCATCCAAGATGTGTTTGTATAGAAGATATGGTGGTGTGAGCATCCCTGAGCTCATGGCACTGTTATGCATAAGGAAATTATGAATGAGAAAAGCACACTCCATAAATTCTCTTACTCCAAGATCACACAGTCTTGGGGAAAGGACATATTTCCTTACCCAAAGAGTTGTGCAATCTTGTATGCCTGTCAACCATTTGTTTAGTCAACTAAATTTTGTAAGCTAAACAGATGTCAATCAAGTGTAGAGCTGACACATTTCATTCAATATATATATATATATATATATATATATATATATATATATATATATATATGTATATATGGTTTAATATTATAAGATCAAGGTATGATATGTTGAAAACATCTATACAGGACCCATAATGACAAATACCAACAATAACAAAAGCCAAGATATCTACAAAAAACATATTGACTGTTTTGTTAATTTGGTGTTATCTGTTCTATATAGTTTTACAGAAATTCAGCATTGTGAGTGAAGACATATGTAAGTAAATTCCTAATATTTCTGTACTTGTGCAATATCATGTGACTTGTGTTTGTGTTATGGTAGACTTCTCTGTGTTATGGTAAGCCTCTATGTATTATGTTAAGCCTCTCTGTGTTATGGTAAGCCTCATTGTGTTATGGCAGACCTCTTTGTGTTATGGTAAGCCTCTTTTTGTTATGGTATGCCTCATTCTTCTGAATTGCTACCTGTAAATTATTCTTTTGATTATTATTCTCAAAATAAAAAGTGTGATATGTGTTTCTAATGCTTCATTCCATTAAACCTACAAGATAAAAAAGGTGTCTCATTCTAAGTCTGATTTACTGACAACTGTTGCTTAAGTATATATCTGGAAATGCGTGCACCTTCTCTTCACATAAGAGGCTGTGGAGGTTTGTTTTTCTATGTTTGTTGGACTGTATTCTTTTTATGACATTCTTGAATTTCTCAGCCCACTTTCTTGTCAGAATAATGATTGTTATACTGCATAACACTAATATTGTCCACATATTGTCAGACCATCTTATAAGATCACCTATCCAAAAAGTAAACACTATGTCCTTCTTTCCCTAAATGTAGCCATTAATACTGCAGTTTCAATTAATAAAAAATGTCAAGCACCATGTTCCAATCCTCCTTTAAATATGAGTATAGGTCCAAATCCCACTCATGTCACTGCAGAGCGCTACAAATTAACTAGTCATTTTTACTCAGTGACAGTAGTGCTAGTGGTGCAACAGGTACCATGCTCACCTTTGGTGCTGGCTCTATTCCCACACCCAGTAGATCGATTTTGAACATTATAGTGCAGCATAAGGGGGGGTGCTGCAGTCCTGAGTATGTTGTCCTTCAGATGAGATGTTAAACTGAGGTCCCATGTGCTTGAGTTGGTGTTAATGCAAGTGGATGTAAAAGATCCCATGGCACCTATCAAAAAGAGTAGGGGAATTTCACTAATGCCTGGCCAAATTTCCTCTAGTTGAAGAGATACTATCTCAGATTTCCTCTGAAAAGAGACCAGTAGCATCACAGGACTAACCTGGTTAACAAAGGATAACAAAGTAAAAAAATACTGATTCTGCAACAGTTTGCTGCCTTGAGCTTTTCCTTGGCAACCTGTTTACTCCTTTGAGTGTGATTTCTACTTTTTTGTGCATGTATTATGTGTACATGTGATATTTTACTGTATTTACAGGGGAAGTGGTTTAACAGGTTTATCCTTAAAGTGTCTACACAAAAGTGAAATAAGCATGCTTTTACTTTCTTCAGAAGTGGATTAACATTATTTAGATTTCTGTCTGTTTAATGTGTGCATAATATCAAATGAATAAAAATGTATATTACCCAAACATTTTTTATTCTCATTGTCTTCATTAAACCGGTAGTTCAGCAACAGAAAACAGTGAAGGGTTATCACCACCTGTGATTCTTCTGTCACATTCCTATTCTATAAAGCATAAAGCGCTTGGTAATCTTGACAGTATTTTGGAGCTGACCAACTAAAATCTCAAAAAAAAAAAGATGTGATCGCTTTGTTGAAAGTCCACCTTTAAAAGAAGGTGCTTTCATAGTGTGGAGGTATGACCAACATTTTAGCCGAGGCTAAGCCTAAGCCCATATATAGATATTTCAAGAGGATGCTTGGTAATGACTCCTGGAAGTCTATTTCCAATAAAATACTTGATGGCTGTTTAAGGAGATCCAAGAACCTGACACATGAGGTGAACCAATAATTAAAATCCTCATGAAACAGATGCTACAACGACTTGATGTATAGCTCCCTGCTAGCTGTTGCTCGAACAAGTAAGGTTGTTTCCATTTCCATATTTGAAGTCCATCTTCAGCAACAACAAAAACCATTAACAGCAGTTAGATTCATATATAGTAAGGATACAAACTTCATTTCACATAAACATTCATTTGTAATAAATTCACTGTAACAAATAGTTAGTCTAAATGTAATAATGTACTAAAAAATCCTAAAAAAACTACAGCTTTTAGCCCACATTCACACTTAATTAGAATTGCAAATTGTCCCTAACAACAGCAGAATGAAGAACATATACACAGAAAAAAATGCATTTTAGATTAATGGAGTTATGCACATTGCTCAGAGAATTGCCTTCATACTGAGAGAAGACTATTTTAATCTGTGCAGAAATCATCCAGTGGTTCCTTCAGTAAGCGTTCTTAAGTGTGTGTATGAGTATGCTGACCCTGTGCAGTTTTTCATTACAGCCGAGTGCTCCTCCAGGCGTCTTCTGCAGTTAACCCCTACTGCTCCTCTAGGCGTCAAATATGGAATGTTCATATTTGCATTAATAATTCCAAAACCATGTTACTTACAAGGTACCAGGATATTTTGTCTTGAGCCATATGTGATGGCGAACACAACTCTATTGATATTTGACCTCTTTCAATGAGAGTTTTCTAGAACTCTAAGGTGATAACTTATTTTTTAAAGGCTTAAGCCACGCCCACTAGGGGTTAAAGGTGCACACTCAAAAGAGCTGCTCCGGAGTGAATGAGTTGTACCTTTTGATTCTGATTCCCATTTCAACATACTTTTTCTATTCCCTCTCAAAGCAAATACTTTTCTTGTAGGACACTTTACTTTAGAATGCTTTGATCTTCATAAACAGAATCTCATTGAACTGTGTCCCATGGAGGCCTCATCCAGTTAATTTCTAATCCTAAAAACGTCCTCGGTTGCAAAGAGATGAAGAAAAATAAAAATTTTCAAATAAGCAACTAAGAAGTGCTTAAAAAGAGAACTTTTATTAAACAAGTAAAACAAATCCAATGCATCCAGTGAATCAAGTGCTTTCATCTCCAACCATTTGGAGACTTTATCAAGATAGAGCATGCCCAACACAATAGTAAATTTATAATACAAAGTTAATTAGTGAACCAATCAGCATCCAAGTTTCATGAATAATTCATCAGCAATGACTTTTCCTACAATTTGCATCATATAATGCCAAATAAACACACATAAAACATTCATAATCCGAAAATGACCCACTATAATTCATATAAATACATAACTATTATAATAATAAAATACATTAATAAAATACAATTAAATATGTGCAAATAAAGTTTGATAAAATCTCAACATTTCCTATATGTTATGCACCTCAATAAATAAACCCTAATATATTATAATATAAATGAATAAATACATAAAATAGATATAGTATAAAGTTCACAAATATATATATATATATATATATATATATATATATATATATATATATATATATATATATATATATATACACACACACACACATAAAATTAATGCATATGTTTCAACTATTATAAACTACAAGGACATTTCTTTAAAAGCATCATCTGTCTAAAGCTTTTAGTCTTAAAAAACAAGTGATTGCAACAGATTCATTTAAGCCTGGCCATTGAGTTGCATTTGTTCTCAACTGCCATAAGGCCTCACTTTTCTCCAAGTATAAAGTCCATGGTCCACCTCTTGGGTCTAGTTCAATAACTTAAATAACAATGAATTTAAAGTCATGTCCGGGCCACTCCATACAATGTTTTGCAAGGGCATTGGTTTCTTTTTGCAGTCTGAAGTCTCAAATGTTCATAAATACGTTTTTTAAGTTTCCTTTCTGTCTTTCCAATGTAAAAACAAGCACATTTGGAACAGAAAGCACAATAAACCACCTTTTCAGTATAACAGCTGCACCTTTTTTTGTAAAGAAACCTTTATACCATTAATGTTAAACTTTGACCCTTCCTCAATATATTGGCAATAATTGCATTGCCCACACTTCTTCATTTGGCCCCCATTCCGAATCCGGTTACTCCCTTCAAAGATGTTTTTTAAGGTTTGTCCCTTTCTATAGACCACAATAAGCGTCTCACTTATGCATTGTCTAAAGTCATTGCTTGAGGTCAAAATTATCCAATTTTTATCCAAAATCCTAAAAGTTTCTTTACTGTCAGGATTATAAGAGGTGATAAAGGCTGAACGAAGCCTTCCGTTAGCTTGCACTTGCTCAAGAGGTGTCATAACATTCACATTAACCCTGCTCTCCATATTAACAGAACTAACATTCAAATTTAAATCAATATGCCTATTCACTTCATTACCAGAATACACAATCTCAGAATTCAATATAGCATGATAGAAGCCTCTCTCTCTTTTATTAATTACTTCCAACATTAAATTGTTAATTCATTTAAGTCCTGCCATCTTTTAAACCTCATTCCTCTCTTCTGTGTATTGTTCCCACAATTCCCATTTTTTTCAATGTAGTTTGCTCCTACCCTTTTCTATAGATTCCAGGTGTTTTATCTCTGTTACTATATTCATTACTTCTAGTAGAGTTGGTTTAAATTTTGATTTCCATGTTCTAGTAATTGCTTTTTTGGCAGCCAAGGCCTTACCATGTCTAGGCATTTCCAATTCTGTATCATAGCTGAGAAAAATCATCTCCCTTGTCAGATGATTCTGCCCACCCAGCATCTCCAACAGTGCATCCTGCAGGGAATCCTTAAAGTCCACCAACTCACCTCACTCCCAGAAAATTTGCTGTCTGCCTTAGGAAAAGTTCTCTGGAATCTACTTGGGGTATAAAAATATCTATGTAAACATTTCCAGGCAAAAATTCTATATCGTCTAGATTTTGTTGGATATGTGGGAGGCATACATATATCCTTAAATTGTTTCTTTGTGAATTGCTTATCTAATCTCTCTTGTCAATCCTTTCTAACCTCTGCTGATTGATTCTTATAGTTATCATGCAATATTTTATATGCTGTACTAATTATTCCTTTTTTAATGGCAGCTTCTGTTCTAGATTCTCTTAAAAACTCTACCAGTGCTGGTCTTTCTTTTAGGACCCCCTATTTACTCATACCAGTTGTGTTCTATTTTTTATTTTGTTAGTAAATACTAGTATCAAGAAGGCTTCCCACTGAAATATTATCACTCGAAATGCTGAATACCTGTAAGATGAAAACATAGGATCGAAAACACAAGAGAAGAGCCAATTTGGAACATCACTCTTTTCTTTCTAGCTCAACCCTTAATGTGGGGACAAGCCTGCTACACATCCTGAACTAATATATACTTACCACAAGAATCTCATACATCAGAAAAAAGCAAATGTTCTCAGAAATGGCCATCTTGGACTTAGTATATGTAAATCCATTTTTTCAGCCATTCACTCTTTATGTTTCAGGACATTTTAAGCAAGTCCCAAAACTTCAAATGGTTACCTAGCAGGCCTGGCTGATTCTCTAGAATTGTTGTTATTTCTCTTTATGTACTTGTAATAATAAGGAGCAATGCACTCCACTCTCTAGCACAATATGTTACTTTTCTGAATTGTTAACTTGCTTCCATCTTGAAACAGATTTGTAAGACTATGAAAGTCTATGGTCAAGTTTTAAGAAAACTGATTTTTGACACTAATACACACACTTTTCATGAGAATTAGGGAGATGCACATATAGTTAGTGTTTATTATCAGTGCCAGTAATTATTGGGGTGGAAGGTAGGGAGTATTACTGGGAACAGTATTTTATTTTAGACTGGGGTTTGTTTCTACGCTGTCTCTAAGCACCATAAACCTCTCTTGTGCTTTTGAGAAGATATTTATGCTACAATCATACTTAGTGATTTAGGCAGAAGTAATTCCTTCATAAATTTGATCTTTTACTGTATTTTGTCACTCACTTCTGCTTCAGTAATCAGAACAAGCACTATCAGGTGAACTTCATTAAGATCAGTACAATAAGATGCTAAAGTTAGTGATGTGACTAAGGTGCAAATGGAAAGTAGTGCACTTTCATAATTAGATCTGTCACAAAACAATGTAGTTGTAACATGAGACATGCTCCTTAGGCATGGACGCTGCCTGCATCATCCACTGTATTAGACAGCTTAATAACAATGTGATCTAAAAGCAACATTATTAATTTGATGCAACATAGCAGGAGATAAATTACAAGCAATATTAATATAATAATCCTTACACAGGTTAAGAATCATGACTTTATGCAGTATAATGTGTGACATTTTCAATACCTTTTATTTATTTTACTTATTTTAACTTCAAATTACATTTGTACCTGCTTCTTTTACTTAGATTCTGTTTCAGCAGCAGATTCTATGACGGAATATGGGTTGACTGTTTGCATGTCAGTGGCATAACAGGTAGCATACTAGATTTTGGAGCAGAAGGTCGTGTGTTCCATTCCCACACCTTGTAGATCAATTACTGATACTGCAGTGCAGCATAAGGAGGGTGCTGCACTCCTGAGTGTGCCACCCTTCGGATGAGACATCAAACACAGGTCCCATCTGCATCAGCTGGTGGTAACTCTGGTGGATGTAAAAGATCCCATGGCACCTATCAAAAAGAGTAGGGCAAGTTCCCTGATGCCCTGTCCAAATTTATCCTAGTAGTATAAATACCACTAGCCCCGGTTACCAAAGGATAAATAAATAAAATTTTATATCACACATTGTGTATTTCCTATATACCGATGTACAGTAAATCAATTAACCGTAAGTCATGACAATCTGATTGAAAATATTATTATGAGTTAATTTCTAAGACATGATAGCATTCATCCTTAATAAAAATTAAAACAAAATGTCTTCTATGAGGAATACCCTGAGCTGTTGAAACCCACTATCCATGAATTACATTTGATCACCAGCAAATACTCAAAATACCACAGGTCAAGCCTCAAAATGAATGAAGCAGAACTGCATGTAAATAAATAGTTGCAAATACCCAATTTAAAACCACTGAAACCAACTTCAGGACAACAGCACTAGTGCTGTGATATAGGGAGTCAACATGTTACATACTCCAGTTGTCTGACTCACTATGCTATATAGTGAAACATAAACAAATAGATGAAAGTTAAGGCATCCAGGTGAATGGCAGCAGGTACACTACTAGATGAACTAGCAGCTCTACCTGGCCATAGATATAACCACCTGTCATTGTACTCTGACAAGAGTACAGCTGAACATTCCAAACATCACTGAATGGCAGCTTTGTCCCCATGCCACACAGCTTATCCCTTTACAGCAGAGTCATACAATCCATCTAATCAAAAATATAGAATGCATGTCATTATTTCATAATGTGCATTCTGAAACCCATCCTTACACTTCTCCCATGCACTGCACCTATGCATTACACTGACAGAGTATCTGCAGATCTGTAGAGGCATTGTTCAGATACACGTGGCACACAATATTTGTAAATGGTATTCCACCACACAGAGGTAATCCAGCATTGTGTCACATTCCTTTGAAGACACAATGACACACAGTTGTTCATTCTATTTCTCCCCACTTCCGCCACTTAGCTTACAGAGGCCTGGTACAAAGTATTTTTTTCAATAAAGGATGTCTGCATGTCCTTGGTTAGATCTGATTATGACTGACAGTACAGGAAAGGTAACTAGAGCAGTCTGGGAGAATGATATGAGTCTGCATGCACAATAGCTCGTACATTGCCTGCCATGCCTGGTCATGTATGCGCCAACACTTTCGTGAGAAAAGTGGCATTCACCTCCTGTCCTGGCCATGACTTTTCGCCGTGCCAACTTTCTCCCAGAACATAGGTCTTACTGAACTGGTCAAATAAAGTCTCAAAGAAAACAAACTTTCTGTCATGCATTTCATGGAATTCATCTTGTTATCAGACAATGGAAAGCAGGCCAGGATGAGAAATTGCTTGGCCTCTGATTCCAGGTACATGGTAGACTTCACTCAGAGACCCCAGCTGTTATACACTCCTCCCCAAAATCTGTAACAGTTATAACATGCAGCCATCTATAAGGCTGGATTCAGTATAAGGCAACAGAAACAGCTACTTAGGGACAGGTGCTGGCTGTGGAAGCCTGGCCATACAACATTAATTAAAAAAAAGAAAGAAAAGAAAGGTTTACAATAGTATTAATGCATTAATTAAAAAATACAGCCCAATTTCATGTTTCTAATATTTCTCTTAAAAGAGGATTTCCTGCTTTCATTACCAGCTCCAGTCTCTCTCATTGGCAGATGTTTTGAGCTAATAATACCAGAGTTGGCACACAGAGCAAATTAGAGACTTTTAGAAACTGGCACATGAATTAAACTCTCATATAGAGCATGTGAACATTGAATAGCAAAAGGAAAATAGATTTTTTTTGGGAGAGATGGAGGTTGAATTTCTTTGTTGCTCTGTAGGAAAATAACAGAATAACAAAACAAAAAGGCATTAGGAATGCAATTTTTTTGTTACAGCATTAAGGGGAATGGAAGAGGAAGCAGGTAAGGATGGTGGTTGCATTTATTTTTGCTTTAACGTATTTTTGCAGCAGCATATTTGGAGGTGTGTGTGTGTGTGTGTGTGTGTGTGTGTGTGTGTGTGTGTGTGTGTGTGTGTGTGTGTGTGTGTGTGTGTGTGTGTGTGTGCGTGTGCGTGTGTGTGCGTGTGTGTGCGTGTGTTTGTGTGTGTGTAATGCCCTAGGTCTGGGGGTACTGTCTAGTTAAGTGATTTGCTCAGTCAAACTCTGCACCTTACATACAGGAGGCAAGAGCCTTAATTCTGCACACCGGCTGTCAAATCTTCATTGCCTTTTTTTCCTTGGTAAATCATTCAGGATTACTGTCAGTCAATGAAAGCCATTGCATTTTCACATTTTTTGTGGCTCACAATATACGTTATGTTAAGTCTGTTGTTTTGTTAACTTTTTAAGTGATTTAGAGTAGTCTGCTCTTATGTGTCTCTAGTTTTGAGGAACATTTCTGATTTTTGCTTCATATTTATGCCTTTTAAGCAAGTCACTTAGCCATACAGTGCTTTGGGATAACTGGACATTTGGGATAGGCTCTTAAATGGTCCCTTGAATTTCAAGTCTAGTAACTATCTATGAAACAGAGCAGTTATAGTGTAAAGGAAAGAAACTGATTGTAGTAAACAGAAGCATCATAATATGAGCCATGTTCTTTGGATGTGATCCTTGGTTTCCTTAATGTTGACACTATATTTATTATCTAGCTGTGAAATTGGACAGTGTGAAGTCTATGAGTTTGATGTTAATATTTTTAACTATGAATACATTTTTAAGTTAGCTTGTTTTGGTAGGCACACAGGTGTGACATTTACTGTGTTCAGGCTACAACAATTGAGTGAGGCTATGAGCTGTTAAACCGCTGATTCCTGTAGTACCTGGTTTGATTCCCTCAGCCTTCATTTGTCTTCTGTGACTCTGCCAAGATACTTCACCAGGCAGTACTCCTGGGTTGCTTCTGAAAAGGGACACGTGTCCAGTGGGCTGCTGCAGGCTGTTAGCAAATGCTTTATGTATTTGACTTTTTAAATTTCTGTACCATTCACATAGATGCTAATTAGTATGTCACTATATTCTTTCTGAGTAGGAATCCCAGCATATCTCTTGTAATTTAATAGGTTATCAGATGCATTTTCACTAAATGGGAGTTCCAAGGGAAGGGAGGTTTACTGTTTCTCATACTAAATCTGGTTCCACTGTGAGAGTGTTTTGTTTAGAAAGTGGATGTTAGTATTTGTTTCTGTAAAATCTGACACAAATGTTTATAATGAAATCCAAATATGTTATAATTTTAAACATAAATAAATAATAGTATGCACAGTGACAGATTTGAACACTGTTTATGGTCATTAGGGAGAGACAGACAAGTACTGTGACAGTGAAATGGCTGCTGGGGAGGGTCTGGTCATTACCCTGCCTATGAACCCATTTGACCATAATCTGGCCCAGCTATAGATTATGGCTGACTAGTGCAAATACATATTGTGCTGCATGCTACATGTACAGACTCAATGATAAGGAAGTTAAGCATCCTCCGGCAGCTAATTCATGCATGGTTGAGAATGAGACTGCATAGGAAAGCTGACTTTTATATCCTGTTAGTGTATACATAAGTGGGGTGAAGCAGCTATTTTACTGTGGCCCCTGACATCCTCTGAAGTGTGTGTAACTGCTGATAGAGGGAACCCTGAGAAAGGATGGAGCTATATATCAGCCACCAGGCAGTACTGGCCAAGATGAACAATTTCCTGAAAGAAAGTGATTATAACCATTGGGATACATTGCCCTCCACACACACATATGTTTAAATATCTGTTGACACACACTTCAACAATGTATATTTCTTGCTAGGAGCACTTCTCAGTTTCCTGAACACCCATCCTTTCACAACATTGGATTATTGTATCTAGGTATGTTTGGCAACATACTATGTCCTCCTTTATTGGGCAGATGAACTTCTTGACCTCTGCCTTAGTGCCACTGACAGTCGGATGGTGTAGATTTGTTTTTAGTAGTCCCTCATCATCAGGTCCCCAAAACTTGACTGCACTCCTATTACAGCCTCTTCAGTTCTTCTCAACCATAGTACCTGTAAATGTAGCTGCTGTACACTGCCTTGTTTGCTGAAAGCACTGCCATCTATAACTGCCATTTTCCTCTCTGCATCCTAACTGTGGTAAATGTGTTGACAATGGGCCCTGAGACATATTTGATGTCTACATTCTTGTCCTGCAGCTCCATGGTTTTGTATTATGCTGTGTGGCTGCACAGTATTTATGGTCATGCAACTGAATGCTATCCCTTGAGCATACTGGTTATACATCCTTTGATCACCATGACTGCCTGTTTCCATACTGAATGGAGTTCACCAACTTGTTCTAGTGGTCATTTGCTACCCCTGCAGTCCTCCCCCCTCCCACCCGAGTGATCAGTCTTCAAGAAGCCAGATTTGTGTAAGTACAGGCTTCTGTTTGTAGTTTTGGTGAAATACACTGGACCCCCTCCATGGCATGTGATGACACATACTCTGTAATTCTCAGGCCATATTATGGTAAAGTGTAGTTTAATTTGTATAATGAAGTTTGCTCTTTCTCAGAACTTTCTGTTCACTAAAATCTTTTTCTTTGCATCTTGGGTCAAGCTTTGAGTCTAAGTCTCATGTATTTTATAGTGACTGGATGAAGGGATAGCTTTCTCATTTTTTTCGAACACTTTTATTGAATTATCACTTGTGACATATGCAAATTTACATTCATATAAAAGTAATCAAACTATGTTAACATAACAAACATTATACTTCACATATATTGCTATATATCATATAACCAAAGTAATATTACATAAATTATTCAGTTCCTGCCTTTTTTTAAACAAGAAAGATCTTTACTAAACATCACATGATGTATTATGCCTAGACAGTGGAGTCACTGAGTTAAAAGGATCTTTCTAGATAAGAGTGGACCTGATATCCACGTGACCACACAAAATAAATGGAAATCCATACATTAACCTCATATGAATCCTCCAGCCCTATTAACTTATATTAATGGTGGAGTGTCTATTCAATAGACATTTTTTATTCCCATGCTTTTATACATTGTAGCACCTACTGCTATAATAATAGACTAATTCCTCATTTCCATTCTAACACCCCCCTTCCTATGTACATTATATCAGTCTTCCTTTTGAAGTAATATTATTTATAGTCTTGTTACATATCTCACCTACTAGGCCATATCCACACTGATGCATTGATATATACTACCTGAGAATTCCTGTATATGGAATCTCACTTTTTTGGGTTAATGTCTGCTTCATACCTTTATAGAAGAGAATTCTACCCCAGCTTCCAAAATGTAGCCCCCAAAAACACACACAAAAAGACATTGCTGATATGACAAGCTTAATCAAAAGCTAAGTTAACCGATGATTGAAAAAAGCCACTTATCAAAATATAAACTTAAAAAAAAAATCTAAATTCTAGCACACCTCATTGCTCAAAATAAGTATATGTTTTAAAGCTTAAGCCATGCTATTTGCCTGCTTTGAGGAATTTGTTGAGAGATTGAAAGTCTCACAAACATATTTACTGCTCAGTTCCTACGCCTTGTGAATTCTTCTCCTTTTCTGTACCTGACTTCTATCCTTTCAAAGTAATCACCTGTATCAAAGTAATGTTAGGCAGCATTCCTTCCAGCTCATATCTGCATATACATTAATTCAGAGCCATAACAAGCGGTCACTGTCTTAAGTGGTCTGTGACCCTTCCTGAACAGTTTAATGAGTGAAAGAGTTTTAAGGCAACAGGAGGAAGAGATGTGGCAATGGACTACAAGTCTCATCCCAGAATACAGTAGTAAGGATCAGATAGCTCAGTGCATAAAATGTTTGACTAAATGTGAATGGAGACTAGGGTTGCAGCGACAGCAACACTTTCTTTTGGGGGGGTATAGTTTGATAGCTTAATGTTGTTAGGGACTAGTGAGCTAATACTTCACTTACCTCCAGAAAATGTGGTTACCTGAATGAGGCAATAATCAAACATCAAGGCTGCCACAGTAAACAAGTAAGCCATAATAAGGCGTGGCACTTGAAATCTACCACTGCAAGCCAAAAAAGTAAGTATAAATCAGTGGGACTGAGGTTCAGAAACTGTCTTTCAACAATAAACACTACAGAGCCCTTGAAAGGAAAGAAATAAGTACATCCTCCTAACTGGTACTGTCACCTAGAATTTCTCTCTCTCTCTCTCTCTCTCTCTCTACACACACACATACACACATATGTGTATATAAATATATATATATATATATATATATATATATATATATATGTGTGTGTGTGTGTGTGTGTGTGTGTGTGTGTGTGTGTGTGTGTGTGTGTGTGTGTGTTTTCAAATGTCAAACTGTTCTTTGTTTTCTAATCTCTATTATTTTGTACCTCTGACCTGCCTGGGTCATGGATGAAGTGTACCAGTGCACTTAACCTAGAAGGGAAAGAAATAAAGGTTTATTGATATCACTGGATAGCCTCAATATCAGATTACCAATCTCTGTTCATGTGACACTACAAAAGACTAAAGACAAACTTGTTGAAAACACATTTGCCTCTTTGCAGGACAAAGTTCCCTGTTATCAACTAAGTCCTGTCCTGTGAACAACCTACCTCAAAGCTATACAGTCAGTCAACCAGGCCCAAACCTTGGACTTACCTGATTTTCTTTTGCACTTTTGTAGTGTCACCCAAAATGATGCTCAGCAATCCTAATTAGTATAATTTAGTACTGCTTATTTTACATTTATTTCCTTTTTTTCTTTTCTAGATATTCCCTCTTCTTACCTGTATGACTTCATGCCTAGCATCTAGTTTTATCAAGAGATCCTTACAGGTTATTATGTTTTGTAGTGCTTATTATTGCCTCTACTTTCCTTTATCCTCACTGCATCTGACAATTTTTTGACCTCTTCTCACAAAATACCCATCTATTCCTGATAGGCATACACTATAGCTCATACCATATACAGAGACCACATGTTAGAAGAATATGTGGTCCATAAGTACATCAGCCAATATATGTCTATTTTGTCAAATATAAATATCTAACTTTATTTTTAAATGAAACAGCACTCTAGTATTAGAAACAGTGTGTTACTTTGTTCCAGAAACTAAGGATGTGTTGAGATTGAAATCTATGCTTTCTTTAACTTGGCTCTCTTTCCTCATCAAACCCCTATCTGGACATATC
Source organism: Protopterus annectens (assembly GCF_019279795.1). Taxonomy (NCBI): domain Eukaryota; kingdom Metazoa; phylum Chordata; order Ceratodontiformes; family Protopteridae; genus Protopterus; species Protopterus annectens. The sequence goes on along the minus strand of NC_056734.1, from coordinate 387,544,048 downwards.
CCCCTCAGAAATGGCTACCATATTTAACACTTTCTTTACCAACATCATAGCCTGTATCACCTCCAGCTCTTTCAACCACTTAATGACCCATAAAACTCTGCTAGCCCTGACTTCCCTGCCTTTAATCTCTGACATGTCTCCACATCATATGTTTGACAACTACTAAAGAAACTGAAACCCAGTTCCCTTCCGCTGATGACCTCCTTGCTGAGGACATTATGCTCACTGCATGCTCTACTGTATACCCAGTCTCAGTTCTAATGAATAGGTCTATTCAAGACTCCCATGTCATTGCCCTTTGGAAAACAAATCTTTAGTATTTCCCTCCATAAATAGGGTAGGTTTTGAATTCTCTTTCTTTAGGCCAATTTTCATCCTGCCCCCCCCCCCCCCCTCTAAGATCCTGGGAAAGTGTATTCATAATCAACTCCTTCAGTACCTGTTACAAAAATGATCTCCTAACCCCAGCAGAAATGCCTGTTTCCATAGCCTCAAAGGTTGATATGCAGTCTTACTATATCAACACAACCTGGTTTCTGATCAGGCCATAGCACCACTGCAGCTCTTCACTAACCCTTTCTAAACCAACTTTTCAATGATTCTTTAACCGATCTGAAATATATCAATCTGTCAAATGGCTCTCTTCTTGCTGTCCTTTTCTGCTAGTTAACATACATGCTCCTCAAGGCTGTATTCTCAGTTAGCTGCTCTTTAACATTTTCATCAGTAATCTATGTACCTCCTCTCAACAAGCTTGCCATATTCAATACGAGGATGACTCAACTCTCATCTGCTCCTCTGAAAACCCCAAACAGAACTATCCATGACACAAAATGCCTTCAACTCAGTTGAGCTGTGGCTATGTCAAAACCATATTTTTCTTAATCCCCAAAAGACTAAAGTACTAGTATTTAAAAGTAACTTCCACATTACCCCTCTCTAAGCAATATAGCTGTTGAAGTAGTTACCCATGCCAAATTTCTTGGAGTCACCATAGGTGACAATTTAAAGTTTGAGCTTCATATACAAAACTGTACAAACAAATCAAACACTAGGTATGCTATATAGTGCAAACAATTCTTTACTCTTTCTTGTATAATCACCCTAGCTAACTCTTATTTTTTACCTAGTCTTCTCTATAGCTCACCTGTTTTGATTTACATCCAGATCTCTTTTAAATCACAGCTGGAGCAATTCTATAATAAGATAGCTAAATCTGCAGCTAACCTGCCACATAAAGTTCATTATTGATCTGTATTACGTGCTCTCAGCTGATTAGAACTCCCACATCAACTAGCCCATAGACAGCTTCTTCTAACTCGCAAAATACTACATATCCCCTCTACCTGCCCTTTGATCTCTGCAGCACTTCATTACTATCTCCCACATTGATGTCTGCCCTCTCAAGACAAAACCTACTTGAAATCTATAAAAAAAAAGTATGAGACAAAGTCTATGCTCACACTGCATAGCCAAACTATGGAACTCTATCCCAGATTCATTCAGAACCATATCTATACTCCATGTATCTAAGTCCTCTCTCAAAGAACTTCTCACTAACTCATAGCTATGCCATTGAACCACTCCTGTATGAACCACATCAACAAATACTTCATATTCATATTAACCTCAAATCATACTGCCTGTACCTAACAACACTTGCACTCTACCCATTTTAGGGGGGACCTACATCTTTTTTTTTAATTGTTTTTTATTTCCTAGTAGACTATACTCCTAATACTTTTGTATATACTGACTGTCAGATTTAATTGTCATTTTATTATTATTATTATTATTAGTAGTAGTAGTAGTATTATCATCATCATAATAATGTCACTGATTTCTCCTCATGATTTAGTGTATCCTATGTAGTCCACTGTCAAATTGTATTTATGAGTTGTTTTTTTTTATTTTTGTTAAATCACATCTACACTGCTGTTTTATTTGATATTATCCAACTCTCTGGAGTTTTTCTCCCCGGGCCTCTGTAGAAAATTGATATTTATCACCCAGATGGACTTTCCTGGTAAACAAATGTCAGTAAATAAATAAATATCCCTAAAAGATGACTGTGTAAGGTGATGATGTACATATTAATTGTGAGACCTGGTATTAGGTAAGGGGTTTTCTATTTAATTCCAAAGTCTGAGAAAGAATGTTATCCCTAATAAAGTTAAAATTAGTGTAGACTGTACCTCTATAATCTCTCTGAAATGGGTCATATAAATAAAGTCCACTGAGCAGCTTAGTGTTAGTCTGCATCTTGTTGTCCATCTTCAGATAAATCACATAATGCAATCCAGAGATATGGTACCAGACAGAACCCACATAAAGAATTAATGAAGGCTATTCAAAATGGCTGAGTGCAGTCTTGTCTCAATGACCCAGCAGTTGCTTCTCGAAGCCTGATGTGGTAGTACCATCATGCAGAGGACTTAAATGACATAATCATATAAATAATTAGATTGTCCTTAGGGTTATGGCAGATCATGAAATGAAAAATAGGAATCACATTGTCACAATGTGGTAAATTAGATGTGTGTTTAGTTATAAAGTAGAACTACCAAAAATGTATGACGATTGTGCCGTATCTTAGTCCCTTCATACTAATATGTTGACCTATACATAGAAATGATAAAAATAGTTCAAGGAAAAGTCACAAGCAGTGACAAAGGTTATTTACACTTTTATATAAAGAATATCTTTGATGCTTACATTTGTAATCTCGGGGTTATAAAAAAGGAAGTGGGAGAGATGGACCCTTACCTTTGTTAATAAAGTGCCTATATGCAAAGATTTATTCAAATATCTGGGAATGACAATGTCACCAACTAATTATAACTTCAGATGGCTATCAAATCTTGAAAAATTATGTCATCTCAAGAGGCATTTGACTATGATACTTTTCCATATTAAGAATACATATGAAGTGTGTCAGGATCTTTGTAATTCTGAATGGAAGGAAAATTATTTTTGAGGAACGGTGGATGTGACTGCCTTGTATACTAACATTTATAAGAGATGGGGTATGGAAGCCATGGCTAAAATGTTAGGGGAAGGACCCTGCTCATCGTTTTTGCTCATTCTTCTTGAGTTTTGTTTAACCCATAATTATTTCAAATGGAAAAATGATTTCGTTTTGCAAAAGAAGGGCACGGTGATGGGGGCGGCTTTCACCCCATCTTATGCTATCATTTACATGGGAGATTTCGAAAGGCAATTCGTGGTAATGAAGGAGTATTTTTTGAACAGTGTACTATATTACAAAAGATACATAGATGACCTGTTCATTTGCAAGGGTAAGGAAGAGGAATTTTTGGAATGCATCTGTTTACTTAACAACAACCTGCATGGTCTAAGATTTACTTGGAGTACTCATAGACATAGTATTTCATTTTTGGATGTAGTTTTTTATGTTGATGCTAGGCAGAGGATTCAACATAGACCATTTAGGAAACCCACCGCTGTCAACAACTGTTTACATGCCACAAGTATGCATCCCCCTCACATAGTTAAATCTTTGCCATATGGCGAATTCAAGAGGATTTTTAATAATACCTCTGAATCAAAGTATAAAGAGAATTATGTGAATGAGATATATGTTAGATTGTGAGCTTGGGGTTATGCTGATAGTGTTCTCCAGAAGGCAAGAGCTAGAGTTTTGGAGGAGGTAGAGTATCGGACTAGGGGGTTGTGGGAACAATCTAGGGGGAAAGTAGTGAAGGAGGATGATGGTGATGAAAGGGTGTTTTTCATCACCAGATATTCTGAATTTTCCCCCATTTTGGAAAGGATAGTGAGGCAGGCTTGGCAAATTGTTAGTGAAGATAATTCTATAGGTTTTCTGTTCCCAAAACATATTACTTTTTCTTATGGGAGACACAGTAACCTTAAAGAATTACCGAATCAAAAAATCTCTAGTGGTGGAAACTATGGTATGGTGGACAGGAAAGTGGGTACTTATCATTGTGGGAATTGTTCAGTGTGTAACCAGGTCAGGAATTTACATGGTTGTAAAATTAATGGGAATCTTTATAAAGCTAATGAATTTTATCATTTTAACAGCTGTGGGGTGATTTATGTGATAGGTTGTGGTTGTCATCGCACATATTGCTACATAGGACAGACAACCAGGAAGGTAAAAGTTAGGATTTTAGAACACCTGGGTGATGTTAGGAGGCAGAAGTTGAACAGCTCGGCAGCTACCTATTTTTTGTCCAAACATGAGGAATCAAATAGCAGTTTGTTCTTTAGTGTCCTGGCATGACCTGAGACTAATAGGGGAAATTTAAAGGGAACTTAGTAGACTTGAGAGCAGGATGATTATTAATTATCATACATTATTTTCTAATGGAATGCATTTAGAGAATAATTTAACTGTTTAAAATAGGAAACTTATTTATTTATTCTATTTTGATGTATGTATTAATATTTATACACTTTTGCACATATTTATAAGTGTAATTAGGTTTTATTTGTTTAAAGTGTATGGGTTTTCCCATAATTGATTCTTTAATTATTTGATTGATTAATTGATACTTGGTGTGTGTGTGTGTGTGTGTGTGTGTGTGTGTGTGTGTGTGTGTGTGTGTGTGTGTGTGTGTGTGTGTGTGTGTAAGGATGGGATTGTGTCAATGTAGTATTCCATGAGAAGGTGAAAGGTCGAGATACCAGAAGCGTCAATAAATGAATTAATCCTGTCTAATTTGGAGTGGTCTTCTTTCGTGTGATTTGTGTTTTTGGTTTATATTTTGCTTTGGACGTTTATTGGAAAAGTAAAGTTCTTAACTGGTTTTCTAAACAAGTACTAAGATTGCAAAAAGGGTTGTTAAATGATTACACAATATCATAAACCATGAAAACGTTTAAACATGTATTAATATTTGTACACTTTTGCACATATTTATAAATGTAATTAGGTTGTATTCGTTTAAAGTCTATGGGTTTTCCCATAATTGATTCTTTAATTATTTGATTGATTAATTGATACCTGGTGTGTGTGTGTGTGTGTGTGTGTGTGTGTGTGTGTGTGTGTGTGTGTGTGTGTGTGTGTGTGTGTGTGTGTGTAGGGATGGGATTGTGTCAATGTAGTATTCCATGAGAAGGTGAAAGGTCGAGATACCAGAAGCGTCAATAAATTAATTAATCCTGTCTAATTTGGAGTGGTCTTCTTTCGTGTGATTTGTGTTTTTTGTTTATATTTTGCTTTGGACGTTTATTGAAAAAGTAGAGTTCTTAACTGGTTTTCTAAACAAGTACTAAGATTGCAAAAAGGGTTGTTAAATGATTATACAGTATCATAAACCATGAAAACGTTTAAACATATTTCCACTGCACATATACTTCTGAATAACTATGTTAAATGGCAAGGTACATCAGCAGCCTATGGAATATCTGTGTCATATCTTGTATGTGTAACATTTTCTTTCATGTGTTTAACTTTATTCTTGTCTCATGTACACTGTAAGTCTGACCTGTCAGGTAACACTGAGTTATCATTTTTCTGTCTCTTTGTATACTGTAACTCTGAACTGCATAACAATAAGAAACTTAACTGTCTCTTTCATTCAATATGCTGGTGAGGGCTGTGAGAATCAAAACCATGTCAGATAAATTTAATTCTAATGCACATAAATGTTGCTTGTACCATACATTTAAATGATAAAAATGATCAAATGTGAAGAATGTAGACTTTAAGTTTGTCACCCATATGATGACTTACTGATTACATTCTCAAAATGTAATTACTGCTTCATTTGAATTTTACCCTAGAAAATCAAAATCATAGGTATACACTTTTTCTCTTGCCTAGTGGTCCTGTATTACTGCACTGTCATTGTATACTTCCTATCCCAAAGGATAGTACTACAATAAGTCAATTATATAACCACTGAAAAATTATTGCACAATATCAGTCATTTCCATCTATGAGGAAGTGCTCTGTAAATGACATTTGAAAAATACAGAAACAATTGAGAAATGGCAGAGCTAAGAGCTGATGTTTGCCAGTTTGAATCCCTGTTCATAATTTGATGTTCTAATTTATGCTTGCCCGTGTATTCCAAGTACTCACCATAAGGAAGAAGGATTTTATAATCACAATGCAAAACTCCTTTCAGACAAAAGTCATAAATGCCATTTACATACTTCATGATGCAGAACCCTTTAGAATGCATGCTGAAAATAATTAGCAAAATACTGGAAAATTAATGACCTTTTACACAAATATCAGCTTGAAATGCAATCATATAACACCAGTTATGAAACAAGTATTTAGTTTCTACACTTTGGGATGGATCACATGGACTTTAGGATTGCTATCATGCATGTCCTAGAAGGTCATTTTGGATGAGCTGTGTCTATGTGTGCGTGTGCGTGTGCGTGTGCGTGTGTGTGTGTGTGTGTGTGTGTGTGTGTGTGTGTGTGTGTGTGTGTGTGTGCGTTTGTGCATGTGTGTGTGTGTGTGTGTGTGTGTGTGTGTGTGTGTGTGTGTGTGTGTGTGTGTGTGTGTGTGTGTGTGTGTGTGTGTGTGTGTGTGTGTGTAAACATGGTAAGACGGGATTGCAGCTGGAAAGCCAAACAGGCATTCATAACATGACAATGACATGCATAGTGAATACGAAAAGATTAAGTACGCATTGGTGTCGCTATGAAAATAATTGGGCATGTGAGGGTAGAATACTAATCATGAACTGAGAGATTATTTTGCATATGTAGATAACAGCTGCTGTTTAGATGTTGCTTTTTAAGATATGGATGATACTAACAGGACTGAGATTCTCCAGTGGCAGGTTCACCAGAGTAGAAGGCGAGACATGGCAGTGATAGATATGTGATACTTGCTTCCTTCTTCCTTTAACTTAATAAACCACATGTCAATATTAACAAGATTGTTGTCTTACCCTAGCAAAGATGCTAGAGCACTGGGCCATCCCTGAACAGTCAGACTTCATGACCTGGAACTAGCTCAAGGCTCCCTAGGCACCTGCCTAGGGCCTGGTTCTGGCAGTGAGGACCCATATATGCTGCCAGCTGCATCATTCACAGCAATGTACAAAGCACTAGCTTGTTGATGTGGGCACAAAAATCAGAATTCACTGCTGCCATTAATTGTATTTATTTGTATTTGAAAAGGCTTAACTGCAGCTGTGCACAGCTCCTAGCTGCTCCCTACCCCCTTTTGGCTCACTAAAAACAGGCGTGCACCCATTCTTACATCTTACATAGGGTATGAACCTCACACCATGCAGATGCAAAAGTTGTTCAGCAAGCAATGGCTTTTATAGTAAGGTTTCTCTGTTTATTTTTATTTATTTGTTTATTTTTGCTGAAAAAAAATAGAGATCTGACCCATTCCCCCAGACACACTGATTTTGTTTATTTGTTTTTGTTCAGTGAGATATCTACTTCAAAACGGCAGACAACTATCAACATATACCAGAACTCTCAAACTCCTCTTGGTTTATCAGAATGTTTCTGATTTATACTTCTCACCTGGCCCTGATTTTGCCTCATGGTTTTACCTTGTCTCTCATAAAATGGTATATCACTGAGGATGACAGTCAGATATTAGAGTGTCATACTTCTTTCTTATTGTTTAGAAAATGCATGCTAATACAAAACCTGCTGTTCTATTCACTTTTTAAATTAATTAAATTTATATTTTAAAATTGTCCCTATTTGTTTGGCCTTTTTCCACCTCCCATTATTTTTAGATTTGTCCAGAATTCTTCTGCAAAGAAGTTGAGCTGTATGGTTTGATTTTTTTTTTTTTTCGTACTAAGGGGCACTGTACAATTTGCATAATAATGAGGGGCATGTGACATTCAGTCTTCACTATCATCAGGGAAGCACCCACTCATGCCAATCCTGGTATTCATGCAGGTATCTTAAGTATAGAAGAAGAGGGTAATATTGAAATCTTTTCCTTATTTTGGGACTTTGATCTGCATTTCTTTAGCAGGTACTATTCCTGTCAAATATTCCTCGCTTCTCATATTTTGACGTAGTTCTTCTTGTGTTGGAATTCAGTTTGTGTTTTTCTGACAAATAGCTAAGGACTGCAGTAACTAAATAAAAACAGACTTTGTATTTCAGACTGAAGTCTTCAAAAAAATGCATGATAACGCAAAATCTGTTATTCTACCAGTTTTGTTTGTGCAAAGTACAGCAAATTTAAAATATGTCCGTCATTTTTGTCCTTTGTTCCTCATTGTTTTAGTAGGTACCAATACACTTAACTGTTCCTGATCTGACCTCATATATTTGGTGTGATCCTCAAAGAGTTCTGTCCATGTCTTTCTAGTAAATCATTACAGACTGCAGTCGCTAATGACAACCATTTGAGTTTCAGATTTCACAGAAGAAAACACGCTAATAAAAATTCTCATAATCTAGCAACTTTCTAATTAAATAAAGTAATATTTAAACTCTTTCCTTGATTGTGGGCCTTTGTTCCTCATTATTTTAACAAGTACCTTACTAAGATGTTTTGAAGATTGTTATGTCACAGTAGCTGCCTTATGGCTTTGAGAGTGGCTTGCTTCGGTGACACCCCAGATATTTTCTTACTGATTATTCCTCACTGCTATGACATGTTGACTGTGTATGTTTTCTTTACTGTGATTTGTGGGAAGTCTGTGTAATATGTTAATGTGCATGACTTGAGGGTCTGTTTTTTTGGGGCGAGTGGTTATGGCTGTCTGAGATACAGCTGTGGCTTTTATGGATGTAGTCTTCAGAACCTCTGCATACATAGTGGTTCATGTGTGTGTGTTCACAGTATGGGAATGATGTTGAGAGTTTAGCCTGAATATTCTGGATATACTTATTTAAATCTCACAGATATCTGCTCACAAGTACTGTATTATATGTGAACATATATCTGCATGCTGTTAACTTCTGGCCCCCTTATTGGAGTGGTTCCTGCAAAGCTCACCTAAAAGGCGTAATAGTTTGGAACAGGCACAAACCAGTTTCCAAATACTGATACAGATTTTAGCCCCATTTGTCATTGTCTTTTGGTGAGCAGGTCATCAGCAGTACATTGTAGGATATTAGTCTGGAGGACTGTAATTGGCCTTTACTTTCTACACTTAATTTGTCAGAGATGGCAGATAACTTAGGGTGAATTTTTGCACTTGTAAAAGTTGATATTGTAATGGCCTGTGATTGAGGTAAATTATATATGTGCTAAAACAAATGCCAAATTCTTGCTTCTTGAACGCACAAAAAATGATCTAAATTTGCCTTCTTCAGTAAGATAATTTTAACATGATGAGAATGACTGGAATGCATCACTTCACTTTTTTTTTTTGGGGGGGGGGTAGCATGCCCCAGACCTCCCTATGTATCTGGAGATATTTTGCACATTTAAAATGTATAAGTGCTTGATACTTCTCATAGCTGTATGCATACATATAACAGTCATGGTCCGTGCAAGTGGGAAATTAAATTAAATTAATCAAATGTCTCCTTCATTTTAATGGCATATCACATGCACTTTAAGTGTCAGTTCCAAAGGAGTAGCATTTTTCTGCCGGCATTGTCGAATCGATTATTTGTGATTGTTATGACCTTTCTTGTTTTGTTTCTCAAATAGTCCTCAGTGTTTTTTGCTGTTAAAATTTGTAATAAAATTTAAATTGAAATGTCATTGATTATTATAAATATAAAGGACAAAATATTATGCATGGCTTCCATACAGGTGGTAAAGGTGAAATTCCTTGAGCATCAGTTGCTTGAAGAAAAAGATACTGGAACTTAACCTTAATTGCTGTTTTACATAAGAAAACATTCCCGGTGCAATTTCTAAGTGTGCACCAACAAAATATCCTTGTTTGGGGAGTTTTTCCCTTCTTTCTGTTGCTGTGACCATGGAGTTAGTGTATGTATATATATATATATATATATATATATATATATATATATATATATATATATATATATTCAGCAGGTTGTGCCCCTCTACTAAAGTACATTTTTTCACCCTTCTGTGTTTTGGCCATCATTGTTTGGCATTTCCAGTTCTCAGGAATTGTTAACAACTCAGCAGTTCATAGTACAACCAGTAAGAAAACTGAAAAATCTGAACATACACATATTTATTTATTTGTCTATTGACATTTGTTTACCGGGAAAGTCCGACTGGGCACAGGTGCCCTTTTTCAGCTGAGGCCCCAGGAGAAAATCTCCAAGGTATCATTTAATGCATTCAGTATTTACAAAAACACATTTTATAATGCAGTTTCGGTGAATACACAGCACAATAGTCAGTATAATAATATCTGTATTGATATTCACAACCAGTAACTATACAAGTCTAGTAATGAGACTTTACAGATTGAAGAGTGGTGTATAAGACGGGCAGAAATAATTAAAGAAATACAACAGAGTGAGGTGTTAAAGGAGATAAGCAAGTCTGAGGGTTAACAGACAAGTAGTGATGGCATAGTAGTTTGGTTGTGGTATTTAGAAGTAGGTATAGTAGTTTAAAAAGTACAATAAAGTGAGGTATTAGAAGGGTATAAGAAGATTAAGTGATTTAGTGCTTTAAAGGGAGGTATAATAAAGGTGATGAAGGGTGTTAGAGAGCTATGTCCCAGATGAGGAGCAGGAACAAAGCCAGAAAACAGAGAAGGATCCTTTAGTAATGGTTTGAAAAGATGAAGATGTGTGATAGACCTGACTGATATAGGAATTTTATTCCAGGTTCCAGTTACACTATTGGAATAGAGACTGACCCCAGCAGGCCTTTGTGATTTGTAGGTAATAAGCAGTTGTTTATTACACAACATAATTAAACATTATTTTATAGTAACTGGGGGAGAAGTAGTCAAAGGGATTGGGGGTCAGTGTTCAATATCCTGTCCAGGGCCAGATATGACAATGATCCGGTGCTGTGACAGGCAGTAGTTTGGGAGGATGTGGCAGTATAATGGACAGACCAGGAGATATCATTATTGTTTTCTCTGTTTCAAGGACATATCAATGGTAGAACATGGACAAAGGTCAGTGTCATCAGTAACATTTCTGGCCCTGAGTACCCCTAGTGCAGTACTGGCTTTGTAAAGGTAAGTGGAATGTTTTACAACTGACTGCATAAATGTCTACAGTAAAGCATTTATGCAACCCCATTGATTTCTCAGTCTGACCCTGCATGTTATTTCCTATGTTTCTCACATTCATGTGTTCTTTGATACATTTCTACAGCTACAGAATATGAAAATATAACATAGTAATGAAGAAAAATGTTGAAACTTTTAAATAAAGCTGTTTGCTATCCAACCACAATGGTTCATAAAATGGTAATCCTCACAGTTCTGAATATTTTCTAGTTGTTTCCTTCAATAAATAGTAAACACTAAACAAAATGACCGTGAACAGAAACAGATTTAAAATACTCAAAAAGATTAGCAGATTGGTAGCATATTCTCCACAGAATTTCTGCCATAGAGACTATAACTCATCACAATATCTGCCATAGAGATACTAAGCATTTTGACCGGATCTTTAAAAAAGGCATGATGCAAGAGCAGGCCAGTCAGCTTGGTGATCTCTTAAAATGTTGATATTGTTTCATGCTTTTAGGGACTGCAACAAGGGCACCCACATTAATTTCATTTTTTTGTCAAGCTATTTTTCTGTTTGAGTGTAAGTGAGGCACTAGTGCTTTTGAAGAACAGCATTTGGTATGCAGTTGCTTTTAGGAAGTCCTGTGCACCTGGCAATTTTTGAGGCATAGTTTCATAGGAAGATACTAGCAGAGTTATTGAGCAATAAAAATAAATGTTTTAGATAGAGAGAGACTGACAGAGGGAGAGAAAGAGATACAGAGATAGTAGATAAGTAGATTCATCAATACATACATGCCAGTAGTTGAAGACAGTAACTACTACATGCAGGAAATGCTTCAAATAAAAGGCCGTGACATTCCACAAAATAATTGATCATTAGGCTACTAAATACATGGATGAAGTGTCTCTAATGCATGTTTATGACTATGTGGCATACAGCAGAAAAAAACAACAATCTGGAAGTAGAAAAATAATTTAAACATGTAGGAAATGTGGAATGGATGCAGTTTCCAGTTATGATATGTAGGGTTAGTTAGACTATGCATTTGAAAATCTCTCGCGACCTGGTTTCAGTTTAAATGGGGTCAGGTGAAAAGGTCGTGTCTGTATCATTTAACCATCTGGGTAGGATCATATTCAGCTTTTGCTTAATTTTGCAGCTGCGTCTTATGCCCTCTGCAAAACCTTGAAAAAGTCCCCTGGACCTCTGCCAGTACTCATGGTTCAGAGATGCCTAGACTACATATCTCCATTGCTTTCTTTTGTGCTTGTACCATAACTCTGCATTTACTATTTGTGATATTTTTAAAAGCTATCTAATGACAAACTTTACTGTATACCCCTTCTATGATTACTAAATGCTTGGCATACTGATGACACATGCTTCTGAACACAGTATCTAAGCATCTTTACTCACTAAAATGAATGTGATTGGCTTTCCTTGGTTCACTGACAGACCAATCAGCATTCCTCCTGTCAGAGAAAGCAATATCCTAGTGAACAAGTATGAATCAACTAGTTTACATCATGCCTATATTTCAGAACTTACAGAACCTGAAAGATATTCTTACCTAACGGGCCTGCTGAGATAGCTGATTAAACGAACCACCTGTTCTTAATATATTTCTTTATAATACAGATTTAATACAAGGGCTATAAAAACAATCACTTCAGAGAAGCATCTGTATTATTATATATAATGAAACCCATGGCAAATATTTCAAATGTCATCTTATTTTTAAAAAATACTCCTTTCAGAAACGTATTTGTTGATATGCTACCCTGTATAATTACATTTTTCCACAGCAAGCCAAACACTAACTGTATATTGCAACTGAAAATAGTCTGTGACTGTTTACCAACTTTGTCAAAAATATAATGTCAGTATTACAGGACTGGTAGTTTCAAGGAATTGCAAGTTTTGAAGGCTGCATTTAATAAACAAGGTAAAAAGAATGCATTTTTTAACAAGACCCGTGTACTACAAATTTAGAAAGGTTAACATTTCAGCCAGACTTGAGGTTAAAAAGTGAAGTGTGTTTAAGAAGGCAAGCTGCCCAGAATTACCCAGAAAGTAACAGATTTAAATTATAACAGTGTTGCTAAGTAACTTTTATCTTAAAAAGATACAGTGCATATCAGTTTATGTGTCATTAAACTAGGCTACACCCATTTATATTCATTAGAAATTCATTAGTATTTTATTTGGGTTGTTTTTCTAGTATATGATATGTGCAGTAATAAGTGGTTTAAGTAAAATAAGTCTGCTTTAAATGGAAATGTTCATTCCAGGCTTTGAGCAGATGCAGGATTTAGGTTCATCTGATAAGCAGAAAAAAATCTCTCTAAAATGACCACAATACAGAATGAACAAGAATCCTGTTAGAGACTTATTGGCTCCCATTTCATAATTGTACACTACATATGTGAAAATGCTAATTACACTCTGAAATGGTAAAAATACATGCTTGATATGCACCTTTCTGACATCACCTGACAGCATTATCCCATTAACTTATTATATATTGCTGGTTGTCAGAATGTTTTTGGAAAATACTTTACATCACATACATCTATCTCCACAGAAAACAAGTATTACTGCTCAGTAAGCATTGCTATGAAAGCTTTGTGTTGCAACTTTGACATAACTTAAATATCTGAAGTGAGCTCTTTTTGTCGAATTTTATTTTTCTGGTCTTGTTCAAGGCAAAGTAACATGCTGTAACAGTTGTAGACTGGATAATTCTGCAATGGAAGGCTTCATTTAGATTTCATACCAGTATCAGGTGATGTCTTGAGATGTGCTGAGCAAGCTACGTGGAACAGATGGTGATGTTTAATTTCAGTTTGCAGAGGTAAAACTAGAATGCTTTTCTTACCAGATTGTTACTTGGTTTGAAAGGTGATTCGTATACTTTTTATATCACAATGATATAATATTTTAATTCTCACTGAGAGAACCCTACCTAGCTATTTGATTCCATAAGAAGGAAAATGTCAAAACTTTCAAAACAAATTGTTACGGATGTGTGGATCCAATATGGAACCCTGATATCAGTAACACATGATTTGGATTTGTATCTAGAGATAAAATGTTCAAGATTTCTAACTGTTTCAAGAGTTTGTTCAGATTTTCTGATTGCATATAACTGTATTTGCTTTAACTCCTTATAAATTCTCCATTGGTCCTGCTTACTATTTATTTAGATTTTCCCTTTTCTTTAAACAATGCATATAAGCAGTACTTATCTTTTATAGTGGGCTGAGGTAACTTTTACTGTGCTGAAGTATTTGCTATAACTCCAAAGTTTGTATTACTGGTGCTTCTTGCATTGCCTCCCATATGTAAATGACCACTGACCAACAAAGCATATCCAGTCAGAAAACTATGATAAATAAATGCATAAGGGCTGAACTGCTTTATTACTAAAAAGAAATTAAGTATTTTTGATGTGACAAGGAAGAACTCAGCATTTGAAGTTGACATTTGAATCAGGGGGGGTGTATGGTTCAGCTCAGACATTGAACTTATCACTACAGAAAACAAACAGATGTGGCAAATATCACCATCTTTAAAATACCCACCACTCTGCATTTCATCAATGGCACAAAATAATTTAATTTCTCATAACTTTCTTTCCTCTGCACAGTCTAGAATGCATTCCAGTCCTTTTTGACTTTAAACCATATATGCTGTTTCTCTCAACATCAGCTGCCACTCAAGTTCCAAATTCCCTCATATATTACACAGTACTAAGCCCATTTCAGTGTTTGTATTCCCCTGGTTTGTTTGTGTCTTTCGGCTTTTCCCGGTTAGGGGTCGCCACAGCAGAACTCTGGTCTGCTAATAATTGGCAGTTGATTTTTACATACCGGCTTGCCAGGCCTGACGCACAACCTTCAACGAAGGTACGCCCATTCATGCATGTCTCCACGCAGAAGATGCTCTAGCTGAGAATCGAACTGGACAGCGTCTTACTGTGAGGCAACAACGCTACTGCAGCACTCACATAACTACAAATCCATCTTTTCTTTTCAGTCATTCTCCTCTTAACTTATTTCCTTCTAGTGCTTAAAATGTCAACAAGTCATGCAAATAACAGTGATACTGACAGTGTCCATTTACCTAGCCTCAGAAATAGAAAACTTAGTGTTAGCAACATGAATAAAGAAAATCTCCATTTGCTGCTTTTGTAGCCAGGTTTGATCCTTGCATGTGCCTCTAAGATGGCATCTACTACATTGTATTTCCAGTTACTTGATAATAACAGTCCATTAATGAAATATGAGGTAAGGGAATATAAAATATTCCCCCATTCTCTTACAGTTCACTGTGTTTGTCAGATATATTAAGTTCAAAGGACATGCCCAGTTTGGGGGGGGGCGTTATTTTCAACTGTACCCATTGATTTGCCTTTGGTAAAAAAATAAATAAATAAATAAAAAACACATGAAGGAATAATTAAACAACTGAAAAGCCATGGCCATTTTCATTACAAACAAGTTTGCATCAGCTTTCAAGGTTGGATAAAGAACTAAGGAATAAGTCAAGATAGTATGTAATATTCCTCACCACTGCAGACATGCTGATATGATACTTAGCTTCATGCACTGATCAGCACAATTTCTTTATCCGTTTATAAGCTGCAAGTTGAGGACTCCTTCAGCAGATTTGCTTTGAACTACAGATTCAGATCTCAAAACACAAAAACAGAAGCTTAGCATCCTGAAACTGACATTATATATGCAAAAAAAAGAGGCAAGTAGATTGCAGATGTATCCATTCTTCTTGTCCGACTCAGCTCTATGTCTGCGTACTTAACTCTGAAAATGTGTTACACTTGGCTCTTACTGCACACAAAGCACATATCTAGCAAGTGTAGTCATACTGCTCTTACTGCAAAGGTACCTGTGACAGGTAACTCTGCCATAGTTCTTGGAGCATACTATTTATTCTGTACAGAGCACCTTTGTTGCCAGTTTGCAGGTTCTGTAGTTAGTGAAAAAATCATGTAACAGTGCTCTATACCACATTTCTTATGGCAAAAGATAAACATGGTATATAATGCAATGAAACTATATATATATATATATATATATATATATATGTTTGTGTCTTTCGGCTTTTCCCGGTTAGGGGTGGCCACAGCAGAACTCCGGTCTGCTAATGATTCACAGTTGATTTTTATGTACCGGCTTGCCAGGCCTGATGCACAACCTTCAAAGAAGGTATGCCCATTCACGCATGTCTCCACGCAGAAGACGCTCTAGCTGAGAATCGAACCGGACAGCGTCTTACTGTGAGGTGACAATGCTACCGCAGTATATGTGTATATATATATATATATATATATATATATATATATATATATATATATATATATATATATATATATATATATATATATATAAAAGAATTATTTTAACTTGCAACTTATATAGATTTTTTATAAGAGGGAAAATCTTAGTGGACTCTCAACTTCTCAACACAAGTTGACCATTGAATTATTTAAATTACAAGAAAATACAACCTGAAAAAAGAGGAAATTCTTTTATCTTTTCAAAAATACATGTCTATTTCTCTAAGGATATTCAAACTGGAATATGAATGTTTATGACGCAAGGGTGTAGGTCATACAGGCTCCCGCATGGGGCATGTAGGTGTAGGACATACAACCTCCCATAAGGGGAATGTGAGTGTAGGGTATACAGCCTCCCACAAGGGACATGTAGGTGTATGGCATACAGCCTCCCACAAGAAGCATATGTGTGTATAGGACATACAGCCTCCCGCAAATGACATCTGGGTGTAGAACATACAACCTCCCACAAGGGGCATGTGAGTGTAGGGCATACAGCCTCCCACAAGGGGCATGTAGGTGTATGGCATACAGCCTCCCACAAGGGGTGTGTGTGTGTGTGTGTGTAGGGCATACAGCCTCCCACAAGGGGCATGTGGTTGTAAGGCATATAGCCTCCCACAAAGAGCATATGTGCGTGTAGAGCATACAGCCTCCCACAAGGGACATGTGTGTGTAGGGCATACAGCCTCCCACAAGGGGCATGTGGGTGTAGGGCATACAGCCTCCCACAAGGGGCATGTGTGTGGAGGGCATACAGCCTCCCACAAGCGGCATGTGGTTGTAAGGCATATAGCCTCCCACAAAGGGCATATATGTGTGTGTAGGGCATACAGCCTCCCACAAGGGACATGTAGGGTTTTCCCAGCTGTGAAAACCCCAGTGCACAGAATCGTTTATCAGAGTTAATCATATTTACTGTATTACTTTTCCTGTATCACTGGGATCTTTTATGTGTTGCTGTATTTTTTCAGAATTCTGTCTGCATTAGGATATTGTTTTTGATATTCTGAATCACAAGCTTTAGTATATTAAGATTTT